>NC_139218.1:182506415-182746596 GCF_055691185.1 Crinia signifera
TCATACGTGCATACATTTATACACCGCCACCCTCATACATACATAAATACATTTATACACCGCCACCCTCATACGTGCATACATTTATACACCACCACCCTCATACATACATTTATACACCGCTACCCTCATACGTGCATACATTTATACACCATCACCCTCATACATACATACATACATACATACACCGCGGCCCTCATACGTGCATACATTTATACACTGCCACCCTCATACATACATAAATACATTTATACACCGCCACCCTCATACATACATAAATACATTTATACACCGCCACCCTCATACATAGATACATACATTTATACACCGCGGCCCTCATACGTGCATACATTTATACACCGCCACCCTCATACATACATACATACATTTATACACCGCCACCCTCATACATACATACATTTATACACCGCCACCCTCATACGTGCATACATTTATACACCGCCACCCTCATACGTGCATACATTTATACACCGCAACCCTCATACATTCATACATTTATACACCGCCACCCTCATACGTTCATACATTTACACCACCACCCTCATACATACATTTATACACCGCCACCCTCATAAGTGCATACATTTACACCACCATCCTCATACATACATTTATACACCGCCACCCTCATACATTCATACATACATTTATACACCGCCACCCTCATACGTGCATACATTTATACACCGCCACCCTTATACGTGCATACATTTATACACCGCCACCCTCATACGTGCATACATTTATACACCGCCACCCTCATATGTGCATACATTTATACACCGCCACCCTCATATGTGCATACATTTATACACCGCCACCCTCATACGTGCATACTTCTGCAACGGGTGGGGGGGGAGGCAGGGCTACCCGGGGACACGGACTCGGGCTGCCGTCTGCCACTGAGGCTGAGATGTACACTGAGTAATGAGGGGCCCGGCCGAATTGTGTGGGCGGCACTGGTGTGCTACACACCCGCCTGCATCTTTCCTACTAATCGGCCTCCCGTGAAACTTCCCGATGAATTTAATAGCCAATCCGCCCCTGCCCACACACACAGCACCCAGTCAGTGACACACACAAAGCTCCCAGTCACTGACACACGCAAGGCAGTCACCCATACAGCACCGTCACTGACACAGACACAAAGCAGTCACCCACACACAGCACCCAGTCACATAAACACACAAGGCAGTCACCCACACAGCATCCAGTCACTGACACACACACAGCTGTCATCCACACATGGCAATCACACACACACAGCACCCAGTTAGTGATACACACTCACGGCAGTCTTTCACACACACACTCATGGCAGTCACCCACACACAGCACTCCGTCAGTGACACACACTCACAGCAGTCACCCACACACAGCTCCCAGTCACTGACCCACACAGCGTTAACCACTGTCACCCCGGATATAAGTCTCAGCCCGCCCCTAGGCACCAGATTATTTGCGCCCCCCCCCCCGGCTATTATAGGGAGGGAGAGTAGAGAAAGCAGAGCATACGAAGTACCTTCAGCAGCGCAGGTGCTGTAACTTCATGCGTGTGGCTGCATGTCTTCAGTGTAACTTTAACTGCATGGGGCTGCATGTCTTCAGCTCCCTGGCAGTGCAAAGCTCCGTCTTCAGCATCAGGGCGGCTCCAGTGCTGTGTCTTCATTAGCAGACAGGCATCATAGGGCTGCCTCTCTCTTGCGCTGGGGATTGGGTGCCGAACACCCGGAGAGAGGCTGTCCTGTAATGTCAGTGACAGGAGTTTGTGCTTCTGGTGCCAGGGATCAAGCAGGGGCGGATTGGGATTTTAAACCAGCCCGGGAAATTTCTCAAAGCAGCCCTAATGGGGGTGGGATCTCGTGAGGGGGTGTGGTCAGCCAAGGGGAAGGGGATACTCCTGCCTCATATATCACTCCTCCCCCTCCTGGCTGACCACGCCCCCTCACAAGATTTAATCACCACAGATATGAATAGGGTTAAGTTATGGGTATGTGTGTAGGGTTAGGCTGCAGCTGTGGGTACTTATGTATTATCTGGGCTTTCTTAAAGCTTTCTTATTCGATTCCAAAATCGGGCACCCAGATAATACATAAGTACCCAGCTGTGTGTATATGTGTGTGTATTGATAGGGTTGGGCTGCGGCTGGGTATGTATGTGTGTATGAATAGGGTTAAGATATGGGTGTGTATATGAATAGAGTTAAGCTGTGTGTGTGTGTGTGTGTGTGTGTGTGTGTGTAGGCTTATGCTGCGGCGGTGTGTATATGGACAGGGTTAGGCTACAGGTGTGTGTGTATGTATGGGGTTAAGCTATGGATGTGTGTGTGAGTGTGTGTATGAATAGTGTTAAGCTATGGATGTGTGTATGAATAGTGTTAAGCTATGGATGTGTGAAATCAGGGACCACCTCCAGGCACCCCGGAAAGGGGGGCAAGTCTCCAGCCAGAGCCCCTGCACCCCCCCTTCCCTGCTGATTACCGGCATTTACCGCAAATCGCGGAGAGGGAGCGTGGCTAAAATTACACAAATCACATAAATTCGCGTCATTTTAGCCCCACACCCTACTCGCGTGGATTGGGGCAGGACTTTGAGTCAGCCGCCTTGTTCCCGCCCCCGACCCGGAGATTTGGCTGGCCTCTCCGGTCTTCTCCCGGAGAGGCAAATGTAAAACTCGGCAAATATGGGCTACAGGTGTGTGTGTGTGTGTATTGATAGGGTTAGGCTGCAGCTGGGTGTGTATGTGTGTATGAATAGGGTTAAACTGTGTGTATGTGTGTAGGGTTAGGCTATGGCTGTGTGTATATATGTGTGTATGGACAGGGTTAGGCTACAGATACGTGTGTGTGTGTGTGTGTGTGTGTGTGTGTGTGAGTGTGAATAGGGTTAAGCTATGGGTGTGTGTGTGTGTGTGTGTGTGTATGTATGTATAGGGTTAGGCAGTGGCTGTGTTTTTTATGTGTGTATGGATAGGGTTAGGGTACAGGTGTGTGTATGGAGAGGGTTAGGGTACAGGTGTGTGTATGAATAGGGTTAAGCTGTGTGTGTGTGGGCTTAAGCTATGGCTGTGTGTATATATGTGTGTATGGACAGGGTTAGGCTACAGATAGGTGTGTGTGTGTGTGTATGAATAGGGTTAAGCTATGTGGTGTGTGTGTGTGTGTGTGTGTGTGTATGTATATGTATAGGGTTAGGCAGTGGCTGTGTTTATATGTGTGTATGAACAGGGTTAGGCTACGGCTGTGTGTATGGAGAGGGTTAGGGTACAGGTGTGTGTATGGAGAGGGTAAGGCTATTTGTGTGTGTATGCATAGGCTGCGCTGGGGTGTGTAGTGGCTACTAACCTGGCCCTCCAGTGGTTGAAAGGATGAAATAAACCTGCCTTTGTGGGGGAGACACACAGAACATCATTCACCTCATGTCACCGCACTCCGGCTCTGGATACCTCCAGCGAAGAACTCCGGTTCCCTGGATCCTTCACTCCATCCTGAGCTTTCTAATCTGCATTAGCTCCAGAAGATGCTGAGACCACAGTTACTGTTGACAAGAACAACAACCAATGTTGTTTCCAATTGACACAGTGATGCCACGCGCACACCTCTGCATGGCCTACAGGAGTCATGGGGATCTGAGGCAAAACCGTGAGCTGTCGCTCAAGTGCTCTGCTCTGTAAAGGCACATGAGAGGAGCTGCGGGTAGCAGCGCATGCACCGCAGTCCACCTGCAGCCATCTTGAATCCTCTCTCACACACACACACACACACACACACAAAGCACCAACCCCTGCCCCACTGACAACTCTCCCACACACACAAAGCACCAAACACCTCTCACACAGCACCATCCTCCCCCACTGACACCTCTCCCACACGCACAAAGCACCAAACACCTCTCACACAGCACCATCCTCCCCCACTGACACCTCACACACACACACACAAAGCACCAAACACCTCTCACACAGCACCATCCTCCCCCCCACTGACAGCTCTCACACACAGCACCATCCCCCCAACACCCGCACTGACACCTTTACACACAGAACCATTGCTCCACACTAACAGCTCTCTCACAAACACAAAGCAACCAACCCCCACCCCACTGACACCTCTCTCACACACACACACACAAAGCACCAACCCCCACCCCACTGACACCTCTCACACACACATACAAAGCACCAACCCCCCCACTGACACCACACACACACACACACAGCACCAACCCCCACCCCACTGACACTTCTCACACACCAAAGCACCAAAACCCCCTCCTCAGTGACAGCTCTCCCACACAGCACCATCCAACCCCACCACCCCCCCAACTGACATATCTCTTAAATACGCAAAGCACCAACCTCCGCCCCCCCCCCCCCTTCCCCATCTCACTGTTCACATCAGCGGCAGGCTCCGGAAGCTAGGGGACCGACACTTAATCAGTGGCCTTCTCTCCTAGCGCGGCATTAGGCAGCGGCGCATGAGTGTTGAGCTGTGCCCGCTGCTTAGATTTCTACTGTCCCGCGGCAGTGCCTGTCAGCATGGCGGGGGGCGGGATATGGCTGGAAGAGCATACACACTGTTCTGAGTTCAGCAGTGTGTTTCCTCTTCCAGCCGCATCTCGCCCCGCCCCACCGCGCTGATAGGATGCTCGGCGCTCACTGTTTCTACTGAACTTTGTTAGCCACATTCTTCCCCCGCCACCCTCAGCCACTCTACAACTTGGTTTTGGCCGCTGGTAACCGCTGAGATAGCGCGGCCCGCGGCCAAGCCATGGAGGAGAGCAGGCAGCCCTGGTTTAATGTGTTATGAGCCAGCCCACCAGGGAATGGCCCGGTTTCCCTGCAGGCCAATCCGCCCCTGGGATCAAGTACCCATAGTCAGAAGTGCAAGCTCCTGTCACTGACAAAACATGGGCCTAGTGGGAAATACGGCCCTGCACCCAGTCACTGACACACCCACACATCATGGCAGTCACCCACACACAGCACCTAGTCACTGACACACCCACACATGGCAGTCACCCACACACAGCACTCCCTCAGTGGCACACACTCACAGCAGTCACCCACACACAGCACCTAGTCACTGACACACCCACACATGGCAGTCACCCACACACAGCACTCCGTCAGTGACACACACTCACAGCAGTTACCCACACACAGCACCTAGTCAGTGACACACCCACACATGGCAGTCACCCACACACAGCACCCAGTCACTGACACACACACACACATGGCAGTCACCCACACACAGCACCTAGTCACTGACACACACACACATGGCAGTCACCCACACACAGCACTCCGTCAGTGACACACACTCACAGCAGTCACCCACACACAGCACCTAGTCAGTGACACACCCACACATGGCAGTCACCCACACACAGCACCCAGTCACTGACACACACACACACACACACCGCAGTCACCCACTGTCACCTACACACAGCACCAAGTCACTGACACACTCACAGTAGTCACACTGACACACACCAGTTCCCCACACATGGCAGTCAGTCACACAGTCCCATTCATTAAAACACATGCACTGCACAAACACACTTACATTACAAGCAGCTGGGGATCTGTAGTGGCTCCCTCTCTCTCTCACTGCTGACAGCACAGCAGCCCCTCTGGATTCCGTGTAGCTCCGCCCCCTCTGGGGTCCGTGTAGCTCCGCCCCCTCTGGGGTCCGTGTACCTCCGCCCCCTCTGGGACCGTTTAGCCCCGCCCCCTGTGCACAGTTGACTACCTCTTGGTATGGGTAGCTACTGTTTAAAAAGAAGAGGGAGCGGAGCTGGCTTGGGAGGCTGTCGGGAGTGGGACATAGGCTGTCCCGTGTAGCTCCGCCCCCTCTGGGTCCCGTGTAGCCCCGCCCCCTGAGACCCATTTAGCCCCGCCCCTGTGCACAGATGACTATCTATTGGTATGGTAGCTATTGCCTATTGTTTAAAAAGAAGAGGGGGCGAAGCTGGCTTGGGAGGCTGTCGGGAGTGGGACATAGGCTGTCCCGTGTAGCTCCGCCCCCTCTGGGTCCCGTGTAGCTCCGCCCCCTGAGACCCATTTAGCCCCGCCCCCTGTGCACAGTTGACTACCTCTTGGTATGGTAGCTATTGTTTAAAAAGAAGAGGGAGCGAAGCTGCCTTGGGAGGCTGTCGGGAGTGGGAGCTGATGCAGGGGAAAAGGAGGAACCCACTGGGGCAGATGTCGGGGGGAGAAGGAGGCTGCACAGTGCACACAGTAAGATCGGGAGATGTGTGTGCACTGTCCCTGTGTGACCGCTGGCAGCACTGACTGACAGCTGCTGCAGGTACACGGAGAGCTGCTGCTGATGCTGCTGGAGGGGTGCTCAGTTTAGCTGAGCTAATAAGAAAAGGCACAGAGCTGATAGCCTGCAGGGAACATGGACAGGCAGTGCTGGGCACCTATCAAAAGCAAAGCACTTTTGAATATCCCGCCCAGTTCACTGACGTCACTGATTCTTCCCTCACCTCTGGCACTGCACGGAGCTTATCAAACTACTTAAATAAAGCGGTGCCAGTGCTATTATTCACACACTCTGTCCCTCTTAACCCCATAACACCCCTTAGCCCCCCTGTATAACACAAAGAATGGTAATTGCCCTCCTGCTCACTAAACAAAACACCTACTCGGGCAGGTCGGCCATGTTTGTGCACCCAAGTGAAGCTTCTGTCTGTAGTGTACTCCCCCTACTGGACACAATGCGCATGCGCAACAAGTTGGAGCTCCTATCTTTATAATGGGGGACGTTTCACTAAATTTAATAAAAACTGTACCTATCTGAAAATCCTCAACCCCAAAAGGCACTCCACTGGGACAATATCTACCTAATAAAACAAACCCCAAGTCTCAATTGTTCCTCTACCCCGAGTTATGCCTTCCCAAAAAAACCCTCATAGACTAACATGGGTGACAAAGTGTCATTTCTGAAGTCTCAGAAAAAAACTGGCAGTTGGAAGTTTAGATCGCTCCCAATTGCTCATTTTTTAATATTTCGCCCTGAAATTTGGCACGCAGCACCGGTTGACGATTCTACGCGTACATGCCAAATTTCAGCTCAGTACGCCCAGTCACTTTTGAGGTGCAGTCCCTCAAACACCATGCCCCCATCCGAAAAGTTCCCTATGGGAAAAATCCGTTCGTTGGATTCAGCCTTAATATAAGGGCACTACCGTGCCCTTATAATATATATATATATATATATATATATATATATATATAGAAAAGTAGAAAGAAAGGAGGTGCACCATAGTGTAGTATTTTAGATTTTAAAACAACAATCCTTTACTGATGGGTAAAAAACACTCACAAGAGTAGATGTGTTATATCGCTATAACACAGTTTTCGCATAAAACATAGCATGACAGAGTATATCACCGCATTGGCAGAAAACATGTTTTTTCTGTCTCCAGCCTGGCTCCTGGACCTCGCTGCGTCACAGCGTCACCGCGTCACAGCAAGCGTCCTCTCAGCTCCGCCCAAACGCGTTTCGTCCTATGGGGACTTCGTCAGTGTGTGTGTTTAAGTCACAGACTTCATGCATATTTATAGCAGTGTTGATTGGTGCTTGTTAACATCGCGTCATTACGAGCGCTGCCTTATGGGAGTGCCGAGTTTTTCTCTCCTCACTAGAGGCTAGACATACTGATTACAGTGATTATTCCGTTGAGATGGTATATCTAATAGTAGTTACGGCCATTTTGTGGGTGATTTTGTCCCCAGTTCACATGGCGGCCATTTTAAAAAACGAAAACTCAGATATATACTATTTATTTCTATCTAGCACGGCATTTCAATTATCAAAGAAAAACTCGGCACTCCCATAAGGCAGCGCTCGTAATGACGCGATGTTAACAAGCACCAATCAACACTGCTATAAATATGCATGAAGTCTGTGACTTAAACACACCCACTGACGAAGTCCCCATAGGACGAAACGCGTTTGGGCGGAGCTGAGAGGACGTTTGCTTTGACGCGGTGACGCTGTGACGCAGCGAGGTCCAGGAGCCAGGCTGGAGAGAGAAAAAACGTGTTTTCTGCCAATGCGGTGATATACTCTGTCATACTATGTTTTATGCGAAAACTGTGTTATAGCGATATAACACATCTACTCTTGTGAGTGTTTTTTACCCATCAGTAAAGGATTGTTGTTTTAAAATCTAAAATACTACACTATGGTGCGCCTCCTTTCTTTCTACTTTTCTATGCATACAGCTTGGGCTAGTTGGAAGAGCCCTTTGTAAGGAGAGCAGCACAAGCCTGAAATAAATATCTCCTGGATGATATTTGTGATCTACAGACTATCAGCGCTTTAAGGATACTCTTTGTTGCATATATATATATATATATATATATATATATATATATATATATATATATATATAAAAGGAAACTTACATATATAAAGATAAAATATGGCATATAGTAGCACTAGCTCATTTGTCATTGCTGTCATATTAAACAAGGGTACATTATGGCTACAATGGTGTCATAGGCTGTATCGCAAATAATATATCATATGAGATGCAGACAGATAGATGTATCAAGGAAAATATTATAATGAATTGAGTCATTCAAGCCCCGCGGCCAGATAGTGTCCAGCTTGTAAATCCACATCGCCTCACGGCGTAAGAGTAACTTTGCTCTATTACCACCTCTGGGTAGTGGCGGGATCCTGTCGATTATCATACATTGTAATGAAGATAGAGGATGTTTCTCCGATAAAAAGTGCTTGGCCACCGGTTTATCAGTTATACCGGTTTGAAGTGCCGTCGAGATTGATGACTTGTGGTTGGCCATGCGTTGCCTAAATGGGCGGGTGGTTTTACCCACATAGGTTAAGGAGCACGGGCACTTTAGTATATACACCACAAAGTCCGAAGTGCACGATAATCTGTGTCGTATCTCTATCTTCTTCCCCGTATAGGGGTGATGGAATGAAGGACCAATGTTCATGCTACGGCACATTGTGCATCCAGTGCACTTGTAGCAGCCCAATTTTGGAGCCGTCAACCATGTACTTCAGCTGGTAATTGGTGTTAATTCTGGTCTCATTAGTTGATCCTTGAGGTTGCGACTTCTCTTGTATAAAGCTGGCGGCGGCCGGCGGGGTCCCTGCAGTGAATAGAAAATAACTAGCGCTTCCCGCGCCGCCATGCGCATAGCGCTAGTTATTTTCTATTCACTGCAGGGACCCCGCCGGCCGCCGCCAGCTTTATACACAATGACAGCGCCGCAGGTACCCCCGCGGCACGGACACCCTTGCCCGCTCCAGCACTGCAGGGACGCCGGCGCCGAAGGTTTTTTACACAGTTCGCTAACCCTCCATCATCATGCTGGGGGTGAGGGGCGAACTGCCGCGTGGTGGCGCCGGCCCTGCACAGGCCTCTATCATTCAATATGTAAACAATTCTTTATTGCTCAATACATACACACGCCTCTATCAGGCAATACCCACACATGCCTCTGTCGCTCAGTACCCACACGTGCCTCTGTCGCTCAGTACCCACACGCGCCTCTGTCGCTCAGTACCCACACGCGCCTCTGTCGCTCAGTACCCACACGCGCCTCTGTCGCTCAGTACCCACACGCGCCTCTGTCGCTCCATAATTTAATACGTACACACACTTTTATTGATCAATACACACAGACGGACTTGCCTCTATCGCTCCGTATGCTCACACTTTAAAACACACTTTTCCCCCCTCTCTCACTTAAAATAAACTTGCACACAAACACCTATTGTCACCTAAGCAGTGCAGCGGGGCCCCTACCTACAAAATCTCTTACAATAATTATCGGACTCCCATTAGTGTTGGCAAAAACCGCATGGTATAAAATCACACATGTTCAGTAACACAGCCTTACTTTGGCGCTGGCAGACCGGGAGAGTGGGTGTCAGAGCGAAAGGGAAAAGAGCAAGAGAGGGAGAGGTGCAAGCAGGAGTAATAGAGAATGGGGAGAGAGCGGGTGTCAGGGAAAGAGAACAAGAAAAGTTGTGTCAGGGAGTGAAAGGGTTTAGAGACGGAGTAATAGAGAGGTACAGCACCAGAGGGGGGAAGAGGGGTAGAGAAAAATAGGGGAAGCATGGGAAAAGAGGTTGGGAGGAGACCGAGAGAAGAGAGACTAGGGGCAAAGAGAGATAAAGAGAAAGGTCATATTGAGTGGGGTGAGAGAGGGATCTGTGGGAAGAGAGCATGGGAGAGATATATAGAGTAGGGGGGGGGGAGAGTAAAATAGGAGAGCCAGCAGAAAAGAGAGAGGGTGACAGAGTCAGGAGATGGGGGAAAAGAGAGAATACAGGTGATAGACCAGGGGATGGTGGGGGTATAAAAAAAGAGGAGGAGGAAATAAATGATGATGAGTGTTATAAGAGGGGGAGGAGAGTTCTCACCTGTACTGGCGGGTCACACATTCATCGGTGCTTGCAGCCACTGGGTCTCCTGCTCCTATTGCCGTAGTGACTGGTCTCTTCTTCAGTGCTGGCAGCCGCTAGTTCTCCTGCTGCTCCTATGGCCGCAGTAGCAGATCTCCTCTTGGGCGCCAGCAGCCACTGGGCCTTCTGCTGCTCCCAGCATGGGGAAAGAGGTGGGGTAGGAGAATGAGAGACTATGGGCAAACCAAGAGAGAAAGAGAGAGGTGAGAATGAGGAAGCATGAGTGAGGGTTTAGAGAATGAGAGGAAGCATGACAAGGAGACAGAAAGAGAATAGAGCAGTAGCGCACGCAGGGGGGGTTTCTGAGTACCCAGAACCCCTAGGCTGAAAGCTGAGGGTCTCCTCTTTCCATGGATACAAGGATTTTAAAAATCGGCCCTTGGGAACCGGAGATATCTGACTTCAAACAGTGGTCCCCATCCAAGCCTGTTAATTGCTCTTACCAGTCAGATATTTCAGGTTATGTCTGACTTAGAGTTTTTCTGAGGATATATTCCAAAAGCTGAGACTCTTCCCCTTTGATGGACACTAGTAGCTTGTCTCTACTATTCCCAGAACCAGAGATATCAGCCTTCAAGCAGCTGGTTACTGCTCCAGCTCCACACACCTGGTATGTACAGTAGTTTTATATACTTGTTGGCAGATTGTTTTGCCTCCTGAACTCTGATACCCTAGTCCTCAATACCATTTGGTAGGTGGGATTCTCTAGTTTTTAATTCCATTAAAATCTAAGAAATCTATTTCTGGGAACTGGACACTGCATGTGTGTGTGTGTGTGTGTGTGTGTGTGTGTGTGTGTGTGTGTGTTACCGACAGTTCTTTCAGGCGCTCCTTCTTTGTGTCCCTCCTTCACATGTATTTCAAAGGCTTATTCATGAAACATGTAAGGAAAAGACAGCGATATAGTGTAAAACCTTAAAATATAGGAATAAATCTATCCCAAGGTATATTAAGATGGGAACCGTACCCGATTCAATTGTCCACTAGACAAGTAGACAATCTGCGCATGTGGTTAGTAAATAGGCAAACAGGTCTTCAAATGTGGTCCTCCTTATTTCTCCATATTTCTCCCGTAAGTAGAGGATATACAAGAAGATATCTCCATATGGTGAAATACCGTTTTATTGAAGACACACAAAATTTAAAACATATAACATGAAAATGGGATAAATGTTTTGGACTCTCACCAGAATGAGATGTCTACTTAAACAAAAGTAGACATCTCATTCTGGTGAGAGTCCAAAACATTTATCCCATTTTCATGTTATATGTTTTAAATTTTGTGTGTCTTCAATAAAACGGTATTTCACCATATGGAGATATCTTCTTGTATATCCTCTACTTACGGGAGAAATATGGAGAAATAAGGAGGACCACATTTGAAGACCTGTTTGCCTATTTACTAACCACATGCGCAGATTGTCTACTTGTCTAGTGGACAATTGAATCGGGTACGGTTCCCATCTTAATATACCTTGGGATAGATTTATTCCTATATTTTAAGGTTTTACACTATATCGCTGTCTTTTCCTTACATGTTTCATGAATAAGCCTTTGAAATACATGTGAAGGAGGGACACAAAGAAGGAGCGCCTGAAAGAACTGTCGGTATCTTGTTTGTTTTTGGTATATGTTAAGTGTGTTTGGTGACACATTTGCCGTGCAGGTCAGGCTGCCCCACAGCGCAGTATTCAGTTCCAAAAAAACCTATTGCATTATATTATTATTATTTATATACATTTGGTCTATCTATAATACTTTAACTGACCCGGCATATACTGAGTCACCTAAGTGTCCATCTCCTTGCTTTGCTCCGCCCCTCTGGAAACCCCCTTCTGAAAATCCTGCGTTTGCCACTGTAGAGGGGAGCAAGGGAAGAGATATAAAGAGTTGGAGGGAGACATCAGGGGAGTGTGTGACAGAGACACGGGGTGGGGTAGAGAGAGCACACAGGTGAGACAATCAAGAAAAAAATGGGGACAGGGAGAGGGCGACAAAGAGAATAAAGACAGGTGGGGAGAAAAAGAAGGAGAGAGGGAGGTGACAGATGGGAAATGATAGAGAGAGTGTGAGGGGGGAGATAGTGGGGAGGAGAGAGGGGGTGAGGTGATGGAAGGAGAGAGGAGGGTGAGGTGACAGGAGAAGAAAGGGGGTGAGGTGAGCAGCATCAGTGTCCCCACAGCATTTGCACTGTCCCACAACATCAGTGTCTCCTCCAGCAATAGCACCAGTGTCCGTTAGCAAGTCCACCTACACAAGGAGTACTTCCCCCTACAGCACATGTGCCCTCCAGCAGAAGCACTTGTGTCCCCTAGCGCAGTAGCACCACTGTCCCGCTCTCAGACCTGGCAGCCTGCCCAGTGCACCCATCGCCGCCAGCTAAATATATATTTTTTAAAAAATGTGTTTCAGAACCCGGGCGGGCCCCCTGACAGACCCGGCCCAGGTACACACTACACGCTCACTACCCCTCCCCCTCTTTGCGGCATCATCACCCACATCTATAAGCCAGCGCCAGGGAAGCGGGCAAGTAGTTCAGCTCAGCTCAGTGACTGCACCAGCCAGTGGCGTAACTATCCCTCTGCAGCCCTAGCGGTGGCTGGGGGAGCTGGGGCCACCGGGACGCAGGGTCACGGAGGCTGTTAGATACCACGCCAGGAGTCCTATGTCAGGACGAAGTCTGCTGCAGCAGCCAATAAGATACGTATGCATTGCAGACTTGGCGGTCTATGTGAGGACGCTCATGGGGTGGGTCATTATGCGTCCTCACACAGCCAGAGAGAGCTCTCCTGGCTTCCACCCTGCCTGCTGCTCCGCCGTCTACCACGGCCGGCCGGCGCTCCCCCCAGTGAGGACACTATCTGTCCGGAAGGAGAGCATCCTGCTCTCTACAAGAAGCAAAGGCAGCGCAGGTACTGTTTATTTTGTACCTGCGCTGTCCCTGTGTGCGGGTGAGGGTGGGGGGGTGCCAATATTTTGGGGGGCAGGGGGGAGCTGTATTTCTACTGCTGCCCCCCCTCTGATCACACTAATGCTGGCCACACATCAGACCAACTTTTGACCAACTTTTTTAAAACCCTTCAAACCTCCAACCATCCAACTTGGCAGTCCAACTAAAACAGTTCCCCACACATCTAATCAACTTTTCTTCCAACCAGCAAACTTTTTTTTAGGCCAGCCAACTTTTGCCCAACTTCTGATGTCACAGAAGTGGGTGGACAGGTTCTGCCTACTTGGTTTTTGTTTTTTTGTTTACATTTTTTTTTATAAAATGGTTTAATTCCATCTTTATGTAGTAGACAGCATGTGAAAAGGTGTGTGGATCATTTGGTCGACCATACTTAGGTCTACAGTCATTAGGTCGACAACGTTGGGTCGACAGGCTGGAAGGTCGACAGGTGTCTAGGTCGACATGGCTCTAAGTCGACATGGTTATATGTCGACATTTACATTATGTCGACAGGTTGCAAGGTCGACATGCGTTTTTTCACTGTTTTTTTTTACCCGAATGTCGACATGGACACAGTTGGAGGTCAGCCGCTGGCGATGCTTTGGGCACGGTGCCTCGCTTCATTCGGCACACTATTATGTTCTCACTCCACGCCCTAATGGATAGTAGGGCATGAAATACCGCCTGTCAGCACATGTCGACTCTAAAAACAGTGAAAAACCCATGTCGACCATGCGACCTGTCGACTAACCCAAGTCGACCTAACGCAAATGTCGACCTAGTACCATGTCCACCTAGTGTGGTCGACAATAAGACCGTTTCCCGTGAAAAGTGAAATTAAATGAAACTGCTTCACGCACCAGGCAATATCCTCAGTTACATGTATCTCTTCAAATTGTTAAATGCAAATAATTTGTAACAATATTTCTAAGTGTCGCAACATAAGCCTCATACACACTAGATTACCTTTTAAAAGATATTGCTCATTTTTGCCCTTCTAATACCCCTTTTACTTCAAAATCCCTCGTCGGACCTGGTCTTTGAATACGGAAGTATCCAGGGTCAAACCCAGCTTCATACTCCATTTATTTATTTATATTAACAGTTTCTTATATAGCGCAGCAGATTCCATTTGCGCTTTGCAATAGTAGACAGCGATAAAACAAACTGGGTAACAACAGACAGACTTGAAGGTAGGAGGGCCCTGCTGCAAGCTTACAATCTATAGGATTTATTTACACAGCACTTCAACCTGGGTCGGACCCAGGTTTGCGCTGTTTACACTGAACTTTGGTTAGGATTTTCCCTATTGTGTGTTCTATGCATTATGGGGAGGCGTTGAATTAATCTGATTAAACTAACATTAATGACTTACTAGTGGCCAACGGGGACATGAAAGTATAGATTTTTTGAATACCAGTGTGCTACTGATGTACCTAATGCTGACCCGGTCCCGCAGCATTGGCAGAACTGACAGTGTGTGCTGAAGCCAAAATGTATTTGTGAGTGAATACCTCAGAACACATACAACATTGTACATTGTACCATTTATACCAAAGTATACCAGCGGCATTTTACCATTACATAATTGCATGATTGCCTTTTCATATGATGGCATATAATAAACGCTGATGAGGGAATAGAAAACTATCATAACTTTTTTTTACATCACGCAATAAGCTAGCGCCTAGTGCTGGTGTGCTTTTTTTATTATTTACTACTGGTCAAAATCATTATGGACTTTACAGTTATGTCCAATCATTCCATACTCTTCATTTTCCTCTAATGCTTATGTTTCCTCTTTGGAATTGATAGTGTGTAGAAGTGAAAGACTGGGGGGATACGGCAACAAGGCAGCGCCGACACTGGGGGGGGGGTACAGCAACAAGGAGCCAGGGCCAGCGACAGGGGGGGTCAAGGGGGACATATGTGATGGGCCCCAGCAATCTGAAGGGCCCCAGAGCCCAGCCGTGGCCCGTCTGTATTACCCCCTGCAGCCGTCTACTGGGCTGTCCCCCGCTCGTGTCTGTGTGCTGTCCTCTGTGTCTCTCTTGCTGTGTGTGTGTGTGTCAGTGCCTGCCACCCGGCATTGACAGAAGTAGTCAGAGGGACCCGCTCATATTCACAAGCTCGTCCCCGATCACTGTCAGCACCGGCTGCTGCCATCCTCTCTCCCTCCCTGTCAGGCTGCCACTACCTGCCGGTGCGCCCGGCAACATGGGGGGACAAAGGGCTCAGCCACTCGGCTGCTTAGCCCAGCCACACAGCCTCTATCCCCTCCCTGCACTCTGGTCAGAGCTGCGCTGTACCCACTCAGCCCAGTGCATTGATTGCTATAGATTAACCAAATGGATAAATAAAATGAGCTTAAAACTTCATTTCAATGGTTTTGGATCAGCTCAGAACCGGGTTCTTATGGAAGGGGTGATATTTAGCTACCAGAGTATATGAATCCCATATTTCTGAGTCCCCCCTTGGTTAGGGATTGAACATGGAGACTATGCAGAACGGTAAGCAACCAACATATTATGTTACTGTGCATCTACTTCTTAAGCTAGATGCACACCTAAAGGTCCATACACACTGGGAGATTTTTCACAGCGTGCATGGACAGCGATGATGTGAAAATCACTGGCCTGAAAATCACTCAGTGCATACACACTGAGCGTTTTTTCCCCAGGCCTTCCACAACAAGACGCTACAGAAAGCCGTTAACCCATCACTCATCTGCTGATAACACCAGCAGATGAGCAGCGGATGCTGGCGATGATGCTGGCAATGATGCAGGGGTGTGCATCACCGCTCACCATACACACTGGGCGGCTTTGAGCTGAAACCAGACAAAACTGAACTGCTTTCAGCTCAAAATGGACCAGCTTATATGGACCTTAAAGGATGAATAACCTGGCCACCAATCCAACGTTTTGGTAAGAGCTGTGCATTCAAACTTACCAACATGCCAGCCGACATATATGGCAGTTCCTGGGCCAGCATATGGGTTGTACAGACAGTTAAGGCCCATACACACTGGGTGACTTTGAGCTGAAAGTCACTCAAAACAGCCGCCCAGTGTGTATGCCCTGGTAATGAGCGGTGAGCGCTGTTGCATGCTCCCGCATCATCGCTGGGAAAGCCGCTCATCTGCTGGTTATACCAGTAGATGAGCGGCGTTGAGGACAGCTTTGCATAGATCTGCGCTATGCAACACCGTCCTCTCCCCTCCGTCAGCGCCGGGCAGGGGGAAAGCCGCTCAGTGTGTTTGCACTGAGCGGCTTTCCCCGCAGCAATGATTGACATCATCGATGTCCATACACGCTAGGCAAAGTCGCCCAGTGTGCATAGTCGCCTAGTGACATATTGATATATCTGCAAGATATATCGCCATTGGCTGTGCTGCACGGCTGACACAAAAAGTCTGTGAACTACTTTGTTCACATACATATTATCTGTACACATAAACAGATGCACTTTGTGATTTTGTCAGAAAAAACAACATAACGCATACTGCGTATCTACATTCACAGTAACTTGACCACAACCATGACAAAAATACTCCTGCTTAACGCCACCTATAGCAATGCAGGATTTTAAGCCCAGTGAAGCTGATTTTTCTTCTGCACGACTGGACTCCCTCGGCTCCTGTGTCAGGGTGTAATTCTTACTTGATTGGTGTCAATTCCAAAGCTTTTTCTGTATAGGGTTGATTCATCATGTTATGCCACATAGCAAAGCCCATTACACATTACGCCACACAGTAATGCAACTTACCAGAGGCAGAACTCTGGGAGGCAATGGAGTCATCTGCCGCCGGGCTCCTGCTCTCAAGGGGGCCCCTCTCCACCACTGCCAGTTTAAATGCATTAATTGAAAGTCATCAAAATCACTTTTGGAGTTCTGAAATATATATGTACAGTATGTGTTTTCTGTTTCTCTCTCTCTCTCTCTCTCTCTCTCTATATATATATATATAGTATATAATATATATTTCATAACAGACTATATATATTTTGAATATCGTTGTGTGGGGGGGCAACAATATTCATCTTGCCTCCGGGCAACTGGGACAAACTTACGCCACTGCAACTTACACATTATGCCAAACAGTAATGCCCCTTACATATTATGCCAAACAGTAATTTCTATTATACATTATGCCACACAGTAATGACCCTTCCAAAGGGTGAGTCATAGTGACAGCACTTACACTGTTGCCAATATCTCAATGTATGAGATTACTTACATATAGCCTACTCCTTAATACGTCATCAGTGGCCGCCGAACCTAGCAGAGGAAAGGGTCAGGTCTCAATAGAGGTTGGCTGCTGGCTGCAAATAGATGCTGCTGACAAGTTGCTCACGGCAGAGTTGCAGCACCGCCCAGCCAAAAGTTTAATAAGTATTGCTGGGATGCCGACTGATGGACTGTAATTTTCAACTGTTTCAGCGGCTGCAATGAATCCCCACTCCACTTAACCCCTTCACGACATTTGACGTATATATACGTCATGGCCGGGATGTACTTCCCGACACATGACGTATATATACGTCATGACTTTAAACTGTCACTGCGTCTCGAGACGCAGTGACAGAGGGACGATGTCTGCTGTCCCTGACAGCAGACATGTCCCTGCATGCCCAGGGGGGGCTGCGATGTCGCCCCCCCGTCGGCGATCGCTGTGATTGGCTGTTCAGTGTGAACAGCCATTCACAGCGTTTTCCTGTGTTACCAGCGAATCAGACGCTTGGTAACACAGGTGTCAATCACCGCCGGGCGTCAGGGGGCATGAGGGGGTCATCGGTGACGATGACACCTCACCCCACCCTCACCCCACCTGCCCCCAAGGCTGTGATTGGTCCGTGGGACCCACGGACCAATCACAGCCAAGGCGCGACATTTAAACTACCGGTGACTGCGCTGCAGACGCCATTCCGGTCTGGAGTAGCGTGCAGAGCGGTCACCGTGCCTATCTGCCGTTATACTGACCTGATCCTTGCTCATACTTACCTGATCCTTGCAAATACCTTACCTGATCACTTGATCACTGCTTGTAGCGTGCTGGACGCTTCCTGGATCTGACTTCCTGAGACTTCCTGCTGCTGCTGCAGTGTGATAGAGAGATAGAGAGATAGAGAGAGAGAGATAGAGAGAGATAGAGAGATAGTGACAGAGAGAGCTATATTTTGTGTCTGCTACCCCCCCTTTTTGGGGGTGCAGGGGTTTTTTATATATAAATAACTGTCGCTGCTGCTGCAGTGTCATAGTGATAGATAGTGATAGATAGTGAGAGATAGTGATAGATAGTAATAGATAGTGAGAGATAGAGAGATTTGTGTCTGCTACCCCCCCTTTGGGGGTGCAGGTTTTTTTTTTATATATATAACTGTCAGTGCTGCTGCTGCAGTGTCATAGTGATAGATAGTGATAGATAGTGAGAGATAGAGAGATAGAGAGAGATAGTGACAGAGAGTGATAGAGAGTGTATATTTTGTGTCTGCTACCCCCCCTTTTTGGGGGTGCAGTTTTTTTTTTATACATATAACTGTCAGTGCTGCTGCTGCAGTGTTATAGATAGTGATAGATAGTGATAGATAGTGATAGATAGTGAGAGATAGAGAGAGATAGAGAGAGATAGTGACAGAGAGTGATAGATAGTGTATATTTTGTGTCTGCTACCCCCGCCTTTTGTGCTGATCACTATATCTGAGGTGATCAGCAACTTTTTGGGGGTGCAGAGGTTTTTTTTTTTATATATACCTGTCAGTTGCTGCCAGTTGCACCAAAGGTTGTGCACCTGCTGCCCCTCACTGGTAATCAGTGTCGCATCACTGATCACCTTTTTTTTTTTTTTTTTGTGGGTGCTGTGTGGTCTTTTTTTAATTTTTTTTTTACACACACTGTGATTTTGTGGGTGTCCTGTGGCCACTGTGCGCTGATCAGTGACGTACATCACTGATCAGCTTTTTTCGGCACAGGGTTGATCTATTTTTTTTTTTTTTATCAAATTCCTGTTGCCTTTGAGCGCTGTTCAGTGACAGACGTTACTGACCAACATCTGTGCTCAATTTTTGGCGCAGGACCTTTTTTTTTTTTTTATTTAACCCCTTCAATTTTTTTTTTTTTAACCCCTTCAATTTTTTTTTTTTTTAACCCCTTCATTTTTTTTTTTTTGTATAAAGTATTTTTTTTGTTCTGCACTACATACACACAACACACTACATACCCCCCGGGTTGAAATAAAGTTTGTACCCCCCCCTACACTATACACGTGTTGAAACATTTCACTACCAGTAACACAAAAATAAAAATGTCATCCCAAATGTCATCCCAGTCATCCAGAAGAATGTATTCAGTGGAGGAGGCATATGCCATGCTTGCCTCTGATTCTGACACAGCCAGTGAGGCAAGCGGGGAATTTGAAGGATTCGTCTTAAGCTCCTCTTCCTCCTCTGGTGATGAGGGACCCCCTCAAAGACGCCCCCGTAGAGCAGCTGAGACCCCCCCCCAATAATTGATCTCGTATGGACCCCACCACCAGACAATTTTGAGCCCCAGGTTCCTGAGTTTTTGGCCATGCCAGGAATCCAATTTGATTCCACAGGTCTCAGAGAAATTGACTTTTTCAAATTATTTTTCTCTGATGATTTTATAAATTTAATGGTGGACCAAACTAATTTATATGCCCAGCAGTTTATTGCTCAAAACCCCACGTCATCATTTGCTAGGTGGACCCCTGTAGATGCAGTAGAGATGATGACGTTTTGGGGTCTGGTGTTTCATATGGGCATAGTAAAAAAGCCACAAATTAGGCAATATTGGAGTACAGATGTTCTGTACAGCACCCCATTTTACCGTATGGCCATGACTCGGACTCGTTTTGAGGCAATCCATAAATTTATACATTACACCGATAATGCACAGTGCCCACCCAGAGATGATCCCACCTTTGACCGGCTATTCAAAGTCAGGCCGGTCATTGATCATTTCAGTGCCAAATTTGCAGAGTTGTACATCCCTGAAAAATTTATTTGTATCGACGAGTCCCTTATACATTTTAAAGGAAGGGTTAAATTCCGCCAGTACCTTCCCAGTAAGAGGGCAAGGTATGGCATAAAAATGTATAAGCTGTGTGAAAGCACCACAGGGTACACCCACAAGTTTAGGGTATATGAAGGGAAGGATTCAAGAATTGAACCGCCAGAATGCCCCCCCTCCCTCGTAGGTGTTAGTGGCAAAATTGTCTGGGATTTAGTGCACCCCTTCCTGGATAAGGGTTATCACCTCTATGTGGATAACTTTTACACCAGCATCCCCCTGTTTAAGGCCCTTGGTTCAAGAGGTACAGCAGCTTGCGGTACTGTGCGCAAGAACCAAAGAGGCCTCCCCAAAACGCACATTGCCCAAGTAATGAGAAGGGGTGAAAGCAGGGGAATATGCACCGAAAATATGTTGTTGGTCAAATATAAGGACAAGAGGGATGTCCTTATACTGACAACAATTCATGGAGACAGTACCACCTCCATCCCTGTACGAGGTACCAGTACCCACACCTCAAAACCAAATTGTATCCTAGATTACAATAAGTACATGGGCGGAGTGGATCTTTCAGATCAGGTACTGAAGCCGTACAGTGCCCTGCGGAAAACAAATATCTGGTACAAGAAGCTGGCCGTGTATATCATCCAGATGGCACTGTATAACGCTTACGTGCTATTCCGTTCTACCGGCCAGAGGGGGACATTTATGCACTTTCAAGAGGAAGTCATAAAGGGCCTAATATTTGGGAACCAGCAGGCAGAGGGCCCCAGTACTTCTAGTACTGGCCCCCGTATTGTACCAGGGCAGCATTTTCCCAACGAAATCCCCTCCACTGCAAGAAAGGGCAGGACACAAAAAAGGTGCAAAGT
Organism: Crinia signifera; assembly: GCF_055691185.1. NCBI lineage: Eukaryota > Metazoa > Chordata > Amphibia > Anura > Myobatrachidae > Crinia > Crinia signifera. The sequence continues at coordinate 182,527,753 of NC_139218.1, forward strand.
TTGCTATAAAAAGGGAATAAGAAAGGAAACTATTTTCCACTGTGAAACTTGCCCCGACAAACCCGGCCTATGTATAAAGGAGTGTTTCAAAATATACCACACATCGATGGATTACTAGGTTCATCATTTCACCGTGCATCGGGGGTCTTGCTAATGCCACATAGCACCCACCATTCATTCCACCAGAATCTGAGCTCAAAAATCACTCCTTCCCTTCTGAGTCCTGCCATGCACCCAACTGGTATTTTTTGGTCACATGTGAGGCATTGCCGTACTCTGGAGAAATGGGGGCACAGATTTTGGGGTGCTTTGTCTCCTTCATTCCTTGTGAAAATGAAAAATTTTGAGCCAGAACTGCATTTTTGTGTAAAAAAATGTAATTTTTCATTGTCACAGCCCAGTTGTACCAAAATTGGTGAAACCCCTGGGGGTTTGAAATGTACACTATACCCCTAGATGAATTCCCTGAGGGGTGTAGTTTGCAAAATGGGGTCACTTGTGGGGGGGTTCCACTGTATTGGTAATGCAACATAGCACCCACCATTCATTCCACCAGAATCTGAGCTGCAAAATCCAAAAATCACTCCTTCCCTTCTGAGTCCTGCCATGCACCCAACTGGTATTTTTTGGTCACATGTGAGGCATTGCCGTACTCTGGAGAAATGGGGGCACAGATTTTGGGGTGCTTTGTCTCCTTCATTCCTTGTGAAAATGAAAAATTTTGAGCCAGAACTGCATTTTTGTGTAAAAAAATTTAATTTTTCATTGTCACAGCCCAGTTGTACCAAAATTGGTGAAACCCCTGGGGGTTTGAAATGTACACTATACCCCTAGATGAATTCCCTGAGGGGTGTAGTTTGCAAAATGGGGTCACTTGTGGGGGGGTTCCACTGTATTGGTAATGCAACATAGCACCCACCATTCATTCCACCAAAATCTGTGCTGCCAAATCCAAAAATCACTCCTTCCCTTCTGAGTCCTGCTATGCGCCCCACTGGTATTTTTTGGTCACATGTGAGGCATTGCCGTACTCGGGAGAAATTGGGGCACAGATTTTGGGGTGCTTTGTCTCCTTCATTCCTTGTGAAAATGAAAAATTTTGAGCCAGAACTGCATTTTTGTGTAAAAAAATGTAATTTTTCATTTTCACAGCCCAGTTGTACCAAAATTGGTGAAACCCCTGGGGGTTTGAAATGTACACTATACCCCTAGATGAATTCCCTGAGGGGTGTAGTTTGCAAAATGGGGTCACTTGTGGGGGGGTTCCACTGTATTGGTAATGCAACATAGCACCCACCATTCATTCCACCAAAATCTGTGCTGCCAAATCCAAAAATCACTCCTTCCCTTCTGAGTCCTGCCATGCGCCCAACTGGTATTTTTTGGTCACATGTGAGGCATTGCCGTACTCGGGAGAAATTGGGGCACAGATTTTGGGGTGCTTTGTCTCCTTCATTCCTTGTGAAAATGAAAAATTTTGAGCCAGAACTGCATTTTTGTGTAAAAAAATGTAATTTTTCATTTTCACTGCCCAGTTGTATCAAAATTGGTGAAACCCCTGGGGGTTTGAAATGTACACTATACCCCTAGATGAATTCCCTGAGGGGTGTACTTTGCAAAATGGGGTGACTTGTGGGGGGGTTCCACTCTATTGGTGCTTTGGGAGTCTTGCTAATGCAACATGGCACCCACCATTCATTCCACCAAAATCTGTGCTGCCAAATCCAAAAATCACTCCTTCCCTTCTGAGTCCTGCCATGCGCCCAACTGGTATTTTTTGGTCACATGTGAGGCATTGCCGTACTCGGGAGAAATTGGGGCACAGATTTTGGGGTGCTTTGTCTCCTTCATTCCTTGTGAAAATGAAAAATTTTGAGCCAGAACTGCATTTTTGTGTAAAAAAATGTAATTTTTCATTTTCACTGCCCAGTTGTATCAAAATTGGTGAAACCCCTGGGGGTTTGAAATGTACACTATACCCCTAGATGAATTCCCTGAGGGGTGTACTTTGCAAAATGGGGTGACTTGTGGGGGGGTTCCACTCTATTGGTGCTTTGGGAGTCTTGCTAATGCAACATGGCACCCACCATTCATTCCACCAAAATCTGTGCTGCCAAATCCAAAAATCACTCCTTCCCTTCTGAGTCCTGCCATGCGCCCAACTGGTATTTTTTGGTCACATGTGAGGCATTGCCGTACTCGGGAGAAATTGGGGCACAGATTTTGGGGTGCTTTGTCTCCTTCATTCCTTGTGAAAATGAAAAATTTTGAGCCAGAACTGCATTTTTGTGTAAAAAAATGTAATTTTTCATTTTCACTGCCCAGTTGTATCAAAATTGGTGAAACCCCTGGGGGTTTGAAATGTACACTATACCCCTAGATGAATTCCCTGAGGGGTGTACTTTGCAAAATGGGGTGACTTGTGGGGGGGTTCCACTCTATTGGTGCTTTGGGAGTCTTGCTAATGCAACATGGCACCCACCATTCATTCCACCAAAATCTGTGCTGCCAAATCCAAAAATCACTCCTTCCCTTCTGAGTCCTGCCATGCGCCCAACTGGTATTTTTTGGTCACATGTGAGGCATTGCCGTACTCGGGAGAAATTGGGGCACAGATTTTGGGGTGCTTTGTCTCCTTCATTCCTTGTGAAAATGAAAAATTTTGAGCCAGAACTGCATTTTTGTGTAAAAAAATGTAATTTTTCATTTTCACTGCCCAGTTGTATCAAAATTGGTGAAACCCCTGGGGGTTTGAAATGTACACTATACCCCTAGATGAATTCCCTGAGGGGTGTACTTTGCAAAATGGGGTGACTTGTGGGGGGGTTCCACTGTATTGGTGCTTTGGGAGTCTTGCTAATGCAACATGGCACCCACCATTCATTCCACCAAAATCTGTGCTGCCAAATCCAAAAATCACTCCTTCCCTTCTGAGTCCTGCCATGCGCCCCACTGGTATTTTTTGGTCACATGTGAGGCATTGCCGTACTCGGGAGAAATTGGGGCACAGATTTTGGGGTGCTTTGTCTCCTTCATTCCTTGTGAAAATGAAAAATTTTGAGCCAGAACTGCATGTTTGTGTAAAAAAATTTAATTTTCCATTTTCACATCCCAGTTGTACCAAAATTGGTGAAACCCCTGGGGGTTTGAAATGTACACTATACCCCTAGATGAATTCCCTGAGGGGTGTACTTTGCAAAATGGGGTGACTTGTGGGGGGGTTCCACTGTATTGGTGCTTTGGGAGTCTTGCTAATGCAACAGGGCACCCACCATTCATTCCACCAAAATCTGTGCTGCCAAATCCAAAAATCACTCCTTCCCTTCTGAGTCCTGCCATGCGCCCCACTGGTATTTTTTGGTCACATGTGAGGCATTGCCGTACTCGGGAGAAATTGGGGCACAGATTTTGGGGTGCTTTGTCTCCTTCATTCCTTGTGAAAATGAAAAATTTTGAGCCAGAACTGCATGTTTGTGTAAAAAAATTTAATTTTCCATTTTCACATCCCAGTTGTACCAAAATTGGTTAAACCCCTGGGGGTTTGAAATGTACACTATACCCCTAGATGAATTCCCTGAGGGGTGTACTTTGCAAAATGGGGTGACTTGTGGGGGGGTTCCACTGTATTGGTGCAACATAGCACCCACCATTCATTCCACCAAAATCTGTGCTGCAAAATCCAAAAATCACTCCTTCCCTTCTGAGTCCTGCCATGCACCCAACTGGTATTTTTTGGTCACATGTGAGGCATTGCCGTACTCGGGAGAAATTGGGGCACAGATTTTGGGGTGCTTTGTCTCCTTCATTCCTTGTGAAAATGAAAAATTTTGAGCCATAACTGCATGTTTGTGTAAAAAAATGTAATTTTCCATTTTCACATCCCAGTTGTATCAAAATTGGTGAAACCCCTGGGGGTTTGAAATATACACTATACCCCTAGATGAATTCCCTGAGGGGTGTACTTTGCAAAATGTGGTGACTTGTGGGGGGGTTCCACTGTATTGGTGCTTTGGGAGTCTTGCTAATGCAACATGGCACCCACCATTCATTCCACCAAAATCTGTGCTGCCAAATCCAAAAATCACTCCTTCCCTTCTGAGTCCTGCTATGCGCCCCACTGGTATTTTTTGGTCACATGTGAGGCATTGCCGTACTCGGGAGAAATTGGGGCACAGATTTTGGGGTGCTTTGTCTCCTTCATTCCTTGTGAAAATGAAAAATTTTGAGCCAGAACTGCATGTTTGTGTAAAAAAATGTAATTTTCCATTTTCACATCCCAGTTGTACCAAAATTGGTGAAACCCCTGGGGGTTTGAAATGTACACTATACCCCTAGATGAATTCCCTGAGGGGTGTAGATTGCAAAATGGGGTGACTTGTGGGGAAGGTTCCTAACTTTTAGCACTTATGGTGCCTAGAAACCTACATGGTGCCTAAAAAAAAATCTCATAAAAAGGAGGCTCCAAAATCAAGTAGGTGCTCCTTCTATTATGAAGCCTGTGGTTTGGTCAACGTGCACACTAGGGCCACATATAGGATATTTTTGAAAACACAAGAATTGGGGGAATCAATTTTTAGTCACATTTCTCTAGTAAAATCTATTGTATTTGTTAGAAAAATGTATTAAAATTGAAACTCTGCAAAAAAAAAAGAAATTTTGAAATTTCACCTACACTTTGTTTTAATTCCTGTGAAACACCTAAAGGGTTAACAAACTTCCAAAATGCTGTTTTGAATACTGTGAGGGGTGCAGTTTTTGAAATGGCATCATTTATGGGGGTGTCTCACATACAAGTCCCTCAAAGTCACATCAGAACTGAACTGGTCCCTAAAAAAATCAGTGTTTGAAATTTTCTTGAAAATTTGAGAATTTGCTAGTCATATTTGAAGCCTCCTAGTGTCCAAAAAAATGAAAAGGGGGTTGAAATAATGATGGCAACATAAAGTAGACATATGGTCTATGTTAGTTATTAACTATTTTGAGTGGTATGATTATTTGTCTCACAAGCAGAAAATTTAACATTTTGCATATTGCTAAATTTTCCATTTTTTCACGATATTTTGGTATTTTTCACAAAAAACCACAGACTGTATCGACCAAAATTTACCACTAACTTGAAGTACAATGTGTCACGAGAAAACAATCTCAAAATCACTGGGATAAGTAAAAGCAAAAAAAAGTTATCCCCACTTAAGTGAGACATGTCAGATTTGAAAAAAAGGGCTCTGTCATGAAGGCACAAACTGGCTCTGTCATGAAGGGGTTAAACAGTCCTTGAGAGATGGGCCCTGGTACTGCTAGTAAGAAAAACCTAGTAGATGCCCAGTAAAAGGACATTGTGGCCGTGACTGGTTCCATCCCCAGAGTAACCTGCACTCTGTAAAGTGGCATCTGTCACATCACCCTAATTTTGGAATACCAGCTTAATAATGTATTGAAATATAATTAAAAAAATTACCCAGTATGCTTCTGACTTGGAAATTCGGGGCTTTGTTAAAACAATAAACTTGGAATAAACATGAGCAGAAGATCAGCAGGGAACTGTGGATCTGGAGGATGGCAGGCATGAGGGAGACGTTGGAGACTTTTTTGAGGTGCGCAAATAAACATTGTGGTGTGCAGGAGTGTGAGGCACAGAGAGGGGATATCTATTGTAGAGCCTGTTCATTTCACACATCAATATTCCCTGTGGTAAGCCCTTTGCAGCCATTCCTTCTCTATTTACTTCCAGATTATTCCTTTTTTAGCCCTGCAAGCACCAGAAGGGTTGGAATGGCTCACTGGTGTACAGGGAATATCCCCCAGTGGGCCCCACTGCCCGTGTACCTTACCGTCCTACCTGTGTGTCCAAATCTACCTCACTGTCGTATCTGAATACCTAAGTATATATCCCAGTGTATTTAATTATCAAATCTGATTCTGCCACAGAGTAAGCCACAAATACAGATTTGATGTTGAATTACACTGAGGCACACAGATATGATGGGGAGGTAGGCAATGGCACACAGATATCAGGGTGGCATAGAGATAGGATGGTAAGTTATACTGGGGCATACAGATAGGACGGTAAGGTACATGGGGGCATACACTGGGGTATACAGATATGACAGTGAGGTTCATGGGGGCAGCACAAAGGTGGAGCAGTTCCAGATATCATGTTGACGTATACTGGGGCATACAGGAAATATGGTAAGGTACACTGGGGCATACACTGGGGAACACAGATAGGATGCTGACATACACTGGGGAACACAGATAGGATGCTGACATACACTGGGAAACACAGATAGGATGCTGACATACACTGGGGCTCACAGATAAAATGCTGACATACACTGGGGAACACAGATAAAATGCTGACATACACTGGGGTACACAGATAGGATGCTGACATACACTGGGGTACACAGATAGGATGCTGAAATACACTGGGGAACACAGATAGGACTATGACGTACTGTACACATACACGGTGCACATAGATATGAAGTGGACATATAGTGGGGCACACTGATAGGATGGCGAGATACCCTGGGGCATACAGACAGAACAGTGGTGTACACTAGGGCATACAGACAGGATGGTGACGTACAATTGGGTATTCAAAAAGGATGGTGAGATACACTTGGGCATACAGATAGCATGGAGATGTACACTTTTTTGGCACATGAGGGCACATCTGTGCATACAGATAGAATAGTGACGTACATGGGGACATACAGATAAGATGGTGAGGTACATGGGGGATATGATGGTAAGGTAGATGGGGGCACATAAGTAGGACAGTGAGGCACAATGGGGAGCACATAGATAGGACAGTGAGGTACACTAAGGCACACAGAGGATGGTGAGGTACAAGGGGTCATACAGGTAGGACAGTGAGAAACACACACTTTTCATGGTGCCATACACTGGTGCAGTGTGTATCGTGCACATGTGCAATAATCCGCAGTGTTGCAAATTCATTGTCCTTCAAATGGGTCTGAATCAGGCCCACAGGACAGTGGGGTACACTAGGGTACAGTGACACACAGACATCATGGTTACTGGGCTGGGCATACTGAAAATACAGTAAAAGACACTAGAGGCTCCTGCAAATGGGTATGAATCAGGCCCATAGGACAGTGAGGTACACTAGGGCACAGTGCCACACAGACATCATGTATACTGGCCTGGGCATACTGAAAATACAGTAAAATACACTAGAGGCTCCTGCAAATGGGTCTGAATCAGGCCCACAGGACAGTGAGGTACACTAGGGCACAGTGCCACACAGACATCATGTATACTGGGCTGGCCCTGGGCATACTGAAAATACAAAGCACACAGATTAGCTGCTAAAGTACACTGGGGTAGGCTGCTGCTGCAGCGTCTACCACCCTGCTTCACTGAGTGACACTCACTGTCAATCACCCGGCCACCATCGCCCGTCGCTTCACCTCCAGTCCCGGCTCTTCGTCACGAGGCTGGCTTGCTCGCTCCTGCAGCTGCTCAATCAGGCGCCGGCGGATGTCAAGGGACTCCACTTCCGCAGAGAACAGTGAGCTGGGCAGCCAGGTGACAGGGAGGAGCGGTGATGCGGCCGGCCACTGCGTACATGGGGGGGAAGGGGCACTCGCACCCGGTAGAGGGGGACTGGCACCTGGCGCACGGCCGCTATATAAAGAAACTTTGGCACTGGCACACAATTAAACATGTGAACACTGGAGGCAATGGAGCCATCGGCCCCTTTAAGCCGGGCGCCCGGCAGCAGATGACTCCATTGCCTCCGGGAGTTCCGCCACTGATCAGAACCCATGGTGGATCTGAATTGATGGGCCCATTATAGTCTGTGGGGATCATGGGGGACATTTACCAAAATGGATTCGTAGAAAAAAAGTGTATTCGTAGGCAGAAATACACCTTTTTTTTACGAATTTGTATTTTCGGGATTTACAATCCCAAAAATACAACAATTCTTAGTCCTAAAGATGGAACATTCGTATTTGTATTTACAAATACGAATGTCTACACCATCGATAAGATACGACACAGATACGATACGAAGAAATCCATGTTGGAGCTGTGGAAGGAAATCCTACTCACCTGGTCCTGCGCTGAAGAAGTCTTCTCTTGATCCGACGTAATCCAGGTAATGTTGAAGCTGTCGCCGGTCCCCGCTGTCTCCGCTGTCTCTGCATCGCGCTGAGGAGAGATGCTGAGATGTTTCATATTCGGCGCCTCTCCTCAGACTGAATTCTATTGGCCGCCTAGCAGGCAGCGGAGACAGCGGAGACAGCGGGGACCGGCGACAGCTTCAACATTACCTGGATTACGTCGGATCAAGAGAAGACTTCTTCAGCGCAGGACCAGGTGAGTAGGATTTCCTTCCACAGCTCCAACATGGATTTCTTCGGACCCGGACACCGCCATGGACCTGGAGGACGACACGGACCGTCGATATGGACCTGGAGGACGACGCAGACAGCCGACATGGACCTGGAGGACGACACAGGACATCAGGACCAGGGCTACCTACGGGATCAAGAAAGGTAAGTATCAGTATGTATGTAATGTGTGTATTAAACTTTTATTTAAAATGGGTGTCAGTGTGTTTTATTTAACTATTTTTTTTAATGTGGCACTACAAGACCCAGCGGGCCCTTTAATGCCCAGCAGGCTGGGACTTGTGGTTCTCCAAGTCCCAGCTTGCTGGGGAGGCTTGCTGGCACTTGTAGTGCCACAGTAAAAAACAATAGTTTGTTCTATTTTTTACACCACTATCAGCTCGATGCCCACCGCCCAGGGGCATCGAGGACAGCACCAGGCTTCAGCCTGGTCAGGTAAGTCCTGGAGGGGGGGACCCCTTTATTGGGGGGGTCCCCACTCCCCAGGGCCCCTGGCCAGGCTGACTGGTCGGTAGGGTTAATGCTTTGGCCGGGGGGACTTGCATAAAAAGTCTCCCCCCGGCTGTGGCATTACCCTGCTGGCTGGTTTTGCCTGGGGCTGGTTCTTAAAATACGGGGGACCCCTAGTCATTTTGTCCCCCGTATTTTGGGAACCAGCCCCAGAGCAGGAGCCTGGGGCTGGTTGTTAAAAATCAGGGAACCCCTATTTGTCGGGTTCCCTGATTTTTAATTACCGGCTCCAGGCTCTGTCAGCCTGGTGCTGGTTTCGGCTGTGGGGGGGACCCCACGCCGGTTTTTTTTATTTTTTTTATTTATTTATTTAATTTTTTTTTACACCTTGCAGCCTGCACGGATCTGACTGATCCGTGCAGACTGCCTACAAATAATTCGTATAGCAGCCGTATATACGGCTGCTAATACGAATTCCTACGACATCGGAGGGTTACAAAGCAGTCGTATATGACTGCTTTGTAAATCCCCCTCCGGAACACGACTTTGCATACGACTGAAACAGTCGTATGCAGTCGTAGGGGAAATACTAATACGAAAAACTCAGTTTTTCATATTAGTAAATTCCCCCCCATGTGTCCAAGTTGTGCCCTGATATTTCAAGTTCTAGGATTCCCAGAGACGTGCGACTGGTACCATATGAAAGTGGAGATTATTGGCTTTGGGGGCAACCAGAAACCCCCTCTGCTTTGCCTATGAGGTGGGTCAGCTTCTGCCAGGTGTTTAGCTCCACATTGCACAGCAGGTGTGCCCAAACCTGAACAGCACTGCAGGCAGGGAACTGGAGCAGCAGGTTGATCATTGCAGCATCTGTGTCTTTTTTAACTAGTGTATTGAGACGCACCTTCAGTATTTCCCTTAGACATGTAAAACCTATGCCATTGTTCACTCCATAGATGAGGGCTTCCATGAAGCCCTGGGGATCCGATATGTAATGCCGGCGGTCGGAATCCCGACACTGGAATCCCGACCGCCGAAATCCCGACATGGGGGGGACGTGGAGCGCCCCCCCTTGCGGGCTCGCTGCGCTCGCCACGCAGCGGGCCCGGTGCCTCGCTACGCTCGGCATGCTATTTTATTCTCCCTCTATGGGTGTCGTGGACACCCACGGAGGGAGAAAGTTTCGGGATTTCGGCGGTCGGGATTCCAGTGTCAGGATTCCGACCGCCGGGATCCCGACCGCCGGCAAATTGACTGCATCCCAGCCCTGGTTCAGGCTCAGTAGCCTTTTTGTTAAACCACTCGGTGCACGAGTCTGGCCTGCTCGAGTCTGGTCTAAACTCCTCACCACACCTACAAGGCTCTCTCATCCTCCACCGCTCCTTACCTCTCTTCGCTGATCTCTATCCACACTCCCTCCCGTCCTCTTCGCTCCACCGCCGACCGCCGCCTGATCTCTCACCTAATCACCTCCACCCACTCCCGTGTCCAAGACTCCTCTCGCGCTGCCTCCCTGCACTGGAACAACCTCCCGCCACCCATCAGGCTTTCTGATTCCCTTACCTCCTTCAAGCGCCCCCTTAAAACCCACTTCTTCCGACTAGCCTATCCCTCCTCCTCCTAACCTCTTTCACTCCTCCTATCCTGCCTACCCTACCCCTCCATCCGTTCCCATCCATTCCTACTTATCCTATTGTTTTTCGTTTGTCCACCCACATCCTTTTAATCTGTTAACTATTATGAGTAGGGCCCTCCTTCCTCACATATTCACCCTACCTCTTTACCGCACCAGCGCTCTTGCCCTGTTCTTCCCTTCCTCTACTTCATCTTCAGTCTCCTCGACAATTTCAACACCTACTTAAGAACTGTTGCTGATTTTAGTTCTACCAGCTATACCCCTATTTATGCTGTATTTTATCAACACACCCTGTACGTTACCTTGTAATTTGTTTTTTATTTGCTATGTAGGGCGCTGCGGACACTTTGTTGCGCCTTATAAATAAACAAACTACTACTACTACTGCTCATACTGCATGTCATTGATACTGTAGCGTAATTCTGTGTTTAACCAGTCAAGTGTAATGATGCGCACGTACAGCAGTGCCCTTACTCAAGTTTAACCTATGCCGTAGATAGCTCTATAGATGTGGCTCCCATAAAGCCCTGGCTCAAACCTGGTAGCCTTTTTGTTAACACGCTAAGTGCCCAAGTCTGGTTTGCTTGTACTGTTTGTCATTTATACTGTAGCATAAATCTATGTTTAAATAGTGCAGCTTATGCATAAATGGGTTAAGGATATAACTCAGGTTAAGCTAAACAAAATTACTGGGTCAGGTATGGATAGTTGCCCAAAATGTGGGGAAAATGGGGCCATGTTTTGGCATCTTATCTGGGCATGTAGGAGGGTGAGTCATTTTTGGGATAAGATATTTACGGTTCTTGAGGACCTGGGGGTGCCTCGAGATACCCTAAAATGGATCAATATAGTTTTGAGTCTATGGCAAGGTGAGGACATAAGATCCTTGCTCCTGAACCTTTCGGCTCTAGCCAAGGTGATTTTTGCACATTATTGGATGGCACAAAAGGGTCCTGCATTTGTGGAATGGATAAATCTTGTGAACACTATTTATGAGCATGAAAAAGTTATTTTTGCCTCTAGGGCAGGTATGTCCAAACTATGGCCCTCCAGCTGTTGTGAAACTCCACATCCCAGCATGCCTTGCCATAGTTTTAGCATTCCATAATAGCAAAGCTGAGGTAAGGCATGATGGGACTTGTAGTTTCACAACAGCTGGAGGGCCATAGTTTGGACATGCCTGCTCTAGGGGCTCTATCACCAATTTTTTTTTTAAGATATGGGAAGGTTGGCATCAGTCAGAATTATTTAGGATAAATGGCTTTGCCACGTACACATAGCCCTAATGGCATGAAATGATTAATTCTTATTAATTTTTTCTTTACTAAAAAAAATATATATACAGTACATGTATTTATTTTTAATTTTTTTCCCACACATATCTTGCACTATTTAAACCTCTTTTGGTCCAAATGATATATGTGAAACAATATTGTCTTCGGATTTTACATGTTAATATTAATATATTAATATTCTCACAGTATATTAGACGTTTGATCTCCCCTTTTACCTTTTTTTTTTTGGTCTTGCCTTTGCTACCCAATATGAAGGAGAGGTATTAATGGCTCATCTCACATCGAATTAATGCCAATTTAGCATGCAGTACTCACTATTTGCTTGGATGACTGTAACTGAAGTGTCTAGCTCAGAAACAACTATAAATATTTATGGTTGAATTCATCCCCTCCTGTCACCTGATCATGTGTTTATTGGAATTGAGATAACGCCTCCTATCATTATTATTTATTCACCTATGAATGTATGTTCTATTGTCTCTGATCAAGACTTGTGGTATTAATTTCACATCTTTTTAATGGATGGATGTTTGATTGTTACGTTTGGATTTTTGTCTTAAAAGTATTTAAATAAAGACTCAATTAAAAAAAAAATAGTAAAGCGTAATGAGATGCACATACAACAGTGCCCATACACAAGTGGAACCTATAACTTTTCTGGCTCCATAGTTGTGGGCTACCATGAAGCCCTGGCTGACAAAGGGTAGCCATTTTGTTGACCCTCTTCGTGCTCCAGTCTAGCCTGGAGTAAATCTGTTTAACCATTGTAGCACAATGAGATGAACGGACAGCAGTGCCCTTACACAAGTGGAACCTATACAGTTTCTATCTCCATAATTGTGGGCTCCAATGAAGCCAGGTAGCCCTTTTGTTAAGCCAATAGTCATGCGAGTCTGGCCTGCTCATACAGTATGACATTTCTACTGTAGTGTAAATCTGTGTTTAACCGGTGTAGCATAATAAGATGCATGGACAGCAGTGCCCTTACACAAAGGGAACCTAGCGTATGGATCTGCGGTGTTCTGTGCTGCTTTTGCGCCACAGCAACCCATCTCAGTGCACCATTTGCCAAGAATGGGACACACGGGTGTCGCACACACATGTGCACCCCATTCTCGTCGAAAGTAATGTATACTCCCTCACTTATACTCATAGCCCCTTATAAATAGCGTAATGAGATGCACGTCTATGCTATAGTATTTTAGTAAAAAGTGTCTAACATACTGAACAGTATAGTAATATACAGTAGTTCTTGCACTACAGTACATTTCAATGGACACTTCACGCACACAAAATCTGGATTTTTTTTCTCTATGGCTTAGCATTTGACACCTGGCGCATGCACAGTAGTGATTTAAAAAAGCGGCTTCTGGTGGATGATAGCTGGTATTGCACTCATCCTATAACACCACATGCCAAATTGCAAGCTGTGATACTTCTTGCACTGCCATGTGACTAGTCGCGATGTGGAGAGTTGGCATGCTAAATGACATAGGCAGACTAGATGAGCATGGCTCCATCTGTAGATGGGTTTCATCTATCTGTGCCACTCTATGATCAATGTTTGCAAGGTTCTCGTGCTTGTTCAAAATTCAGACTAAATGGGTGGCTCAGTTGACCAGGTTATTATCTCTGAGGATACTGAAAAAGCCTTTGAATTAAGCACCAGAGATCACCTTTTTGTGTCTCTAACATGATTTGGGTTCCCGGCTGGTTTATCTTGGTCTTAAAAGTTTTATATTTCTCCCCATATTGTGAGCAATGATTATATATACATTACTTTCCAGGTCGAAAAAGGCATTTGTCAGGGATGGCCATTGTCCCCTCTATTACTTATGCTTGCTTTTGAGCAGAGGATTAGCTTGGTGACATGGTGACAAAGCAACAGTATGTTTTGGCACAAAACACCCCCCCCCCCCCCGCAGTGGGATTTTTTCTTTCTTATAGTAATGCCCAAGGCCGGATTAACAATGGGCCTCAAGGAGCTACAGCTCCATGCCCATTTTGTAGCTGAGAGCCAGGGCTTTCTAACGAGACCAGCCCCGCGTCACTAGCCCCCGGGAACCAGAGATACCGCCAGGCAAAGCTGGAATGTTTTCCCCTTAGAATAACATGGGACCCGCTAATTCCGACCCCCACCCTGATCCAACGGCTGCCAGTTCCCCCTCTGGCATCACAAAAGCTTGAGGTTAATCTCAAATCCCAAATCGCGGGGCCTTCAATCTGATACCAGGCTGGTCCATATGGGTTCATTGGTTCTAGAGATATTGCAGGTAAACCGATTTTTTCATTTCTGAAATGTAATTTCATGGCTGTTTATGTTATTTGAGGACAGATTTCTCTCGAACCAAATGGCCCAGTTTCATGGGGCCAAAATCATTCAAAGCCCACACTTAAATGGGTCAGTTGGTTCCGAAGATTTAGCTGGTTGTTTAAAGGGGGGGGGGGTCTCCCCCCCTCATACCTGAAAATGCAGGGACTAGGCTGGTGTTAATGGGGCCAGCATAAGTCCCTGCATTTTCTGGTGTGAAAGGGGTATTATTTCAAATAGCCAGGACCTGCAGTGCTCTGAATACAGCCGGGCAGCACCCTGCTCTCTGCCTGGCTGTCAATGGCTGTCAATTCTGCCCGGCGACGGCTGTCCCCCAGTTACTGTGAACCTGTATCCCCCCCCCCCCTTGGCAATGAACATGTAATCCCACATGGAAATGAGCATGGAACCCCTGGCAATGAGCATGTAGGTAAGCAGCACTTATGTAGCATAATTTTTAATAGGCATTACAGTGTTTGGCATAATACGTAATGGACATTATGGTGTGTGGCTTAACACGTAATGGGCATTATGGTGTACATTTATGAAGCATATTATGCATTATTGTACAATCTGTTTGGTATAGTGTGTATTTTGGGTCAATCGATGTGACAAAATGTGAATTTTGTCTTAATCTGTGTGGCATAACGTGAATTTTTACTCAATCCGTGCGCCAAAGTGTGAATTTTGGCTCAATCAGTGTGAATTTTGGCTCATTCCATGTGGCATAATGTGTAAGAGGCAAGTACACTATAAGGGGGTTACTATTGTGTTGCATGATTTGTATAAGGGGTATATGGATTAGTAAATTTAGGTGACCACATAAAAGGTTCTGAAATGTTGTCTACCAAGTTTCGGCTTTCATTATTATTTTTTTTATGACTGTAGTGCCGCCTTAGCCCGCAAGTATTTTAGGACATCGGCATCCTGTGGGTGCACCTTTGGAGGACACCCGCCAATATATCTCCCTGCATTTTTCCTATGCCATCCCCTGCCTTTTCCAGTCAGATATAATTAGTTGAAAGTACTGTATTTACACAAATAGAGAAACACTCATGAGCAGAACAAGCAAACAGAACACTGGTCACGCCTCCCACATTATTAGGTGCTGGCCACAACCCCTGCGCATTAATTGCGCATTAATTGCGCATAATTGCGCATAATAGGCCTTTGATAATTTTCAGCTTCAGGCCCATTTAGACCCTAATCTGGCACTGGTAATGCCCCTTACACATTATGCTAAACAAACCATAATGCCCATTACACATTATGCCACACAATCCGTAAAGCCAATTGCACATTGGCCCTTCGATAGAACGAGAGCTGCCTATGCTCAAGTGAATTTTAGAGCCTGTGAAATTGTTGGTTGTTAATAAAGATATTGAAGGAAGTCAGGTGCCCAGGGGAAATCTCAGGTAGTGAGTGGTTTAGCTCAGGTGGTTTAGCCAATCAGGTAGCAGAGGGGCGGCAGCTTAAGAGACGGGTATATTAGGGGAATGCTGGGAGGAAGTCTTCCTCTTTGAGACTGGATCCAGACCCTCCCTCCCCTTTTTTCTATGCTCTTGTGCTACCTGGCCTCTGGCCATCACCCAATTGGCTTCAATAACTTTAATTATACAATCGGCGGGAAGGCGCTCTCAACCAGCAGTCAGGTGAGATGGCAGGTAGTTGATGTATTGTCCCCCTTCGCCAGGATGGCGGGTGAGTCCCGACTCAGTGGGTGGGGGACGTTGGACACCTCCTGGAGGTGTCCTCACCATGCCATAGGAGGGGCGAAATGTCTGTCACAGCATGGGCTGTACCTTACGTAAGGGGTGTTTGTTGGATTGGGGCATTTCAGTTGCTACCATTGACAACACCTTTGACTGGTGCTGGTCTCAAGTGCTTTCTTGGTCATCCATTAGACAAGTAAGGTCATACAATTTCAATAAATATTATGACCAGTTTTAACTTATGCAGTTTTGTCCGAGTCGTTATTTATAGATTAAGGTGTCTTGTGTGAGTTATTTCTAGCCACTTAAGGCTAAGTAAAGGTATAGGCTAAACAGCATCATTTATTAGGCGCCTTATTCTGGTTGACACTCTCTTGCGTGAACTCGCAAGGGGACCAATGTTTTGTGTATGCGAATGTGCTGTAGTATTTCTGTGCATGTGCATATGCTGGGAGCATGCAAACTCTGCGCTAAAATTGTTAGCCTAGTGAACGCTCCCATCTCTTTGAGCAGGGGGTGGAAAGGGCATGGGGTGATGGCCTGAGCCTGCAGCAATCTTGACCATACCAAAGTTATACACCCTCCCCAAGCCTATTGCCCAGAACCTTGAATCTCTGCCCAGAGCAGATATTTAGCAGCAAACCACAGATGATGTTGTAGCCCTGGGGTAGCAAACCCTAGTCCTTGAGAGCTACCAACAGTGCATGTTTTGCAGGTCTCCTCACAGAATCACAAGTGAGTTAATTAGCTCCATCTGTGTATCTTTTAAAATGTGTCAGTGATTAATGATTGCAGCTGTGCAGCAGCTAGGTTGTCTGGAAAATGTGCACTGTTGGTAGCTCTCGAAGGCTAGGGTTGGCTTCCACTGTTGTAGCCCAACTGTGGTTCACATCAGATCTTAAGAAATCCCGGACTGGATCTAATCAGTCCTGCTGCTGCTCTAAACCTTTTTAGCATTACTAAGTTCTTTTATATTGTGTGTATACTTTGTGTCAGTGTCCTTGTAAACTGCGGTTTTTCAGTTGGACAACACAAGCCCTAAATGTCAACTAGGCCTATAGGGAATATACAATATTTTAAATATTTTAAAAAATTTATATACTGTACTATTTGGTGCAGTATATCCTTGTTGCGTCACCATCACTGGCATGCAACATATTGCTAAGACCGACAGAATTAGTGAGAGGTTTATAAAGCTGTGTAGAATAGATACTATGTGGATTTTCAAGTTTTCCTCACTGCACCTCAAAGGCCTCATAATTATTAGACTGACAGCTTACAGGATTTTCAAGTTTTCCTCACTGCACCTCAAAGGCCTCATAATTATTAGACTGACAGCTTACAGATATTTAATTAATTATGAGATGCATTTAACTCTGTTCTGAGCTCTCTGTCTCTGGGTGGTTTTGTTTATATCACGTAATAACTATTATGTTGTATTATCTTTGCAAATAATACATTCCTGAATTACATTCCTGTTTTAGTTTTTCTCCTGTTTGAAGTTTCAGCAACCACTAATGAAATGGTGTATTTTTCTTGTGAGGTATCTATCATAAGTATACAAAGTATATATTTTGGTTCCATTTAAGATTATCTTCTTTGACTTTATTGATGTTGAAATAATGATATAATGCTATGAATTTTGAGAACAAACATATATCCAATTGAATAGCGCATGGACTATTGTGTCATATGTTTGTTACGTCTTATACCCCTTTCACACCAGCCTAAATTCCAAGGTATGGCCTAGTGACTAGTGCTGGTGTGTAAGATTCCCAGGATTTCAACCCTGCTATGGAGCAGGGCTGTTCCCGAGTTCAACCCGGGGTCCTGGCCAGTGTGAAAGGGGTAGGGTTACTCACCCGGGTTGCCGGTCCTTGGTGCGTGTTGTCAGGCCAGGGATCCACACAGGTGGTGGGCGCAGACGACAGGACAGGTAATGTATGTAGATGAGGCAGCTCTCCAGCGCTCTCACTGCACCCTGTAGACCTTTGGACCCTGTCAACATATTGACACTGTAGACCTTTAGACCCTGTCAAATTTTTAATTTTCGACCTTTGGACCATGTCATCCATTTGACTGTTGATCCATTAGTGGTCAACCATATGACTGTAGACCTAGATTTAATATACCATAACCACACTTATACGGTGTTCATGTACACATTTTGATTGTTCATGTCAACATTTTAATTGTGTTGCTAGTTTTGATAGTGTCTAACTAATGCATGTCTAACTTTTTTCAATGTCTCTAACTTATACATTTCTAACTTTTGGTGTGTACCTATTGACTGTCTGACTAATCATTGTCTGTCAGCCGTCAGGAACCCTTGTATCCACCGGCATCCCTATAGTGAGGATGAATTTGGTAAAAACATCAAACAAAGTTATACAGGTGAAAAACAACCCCATGTTTTTCACCTATATTAACTTTGTGTGTTGTTTTCACCAAATCTATCCTCACTATATTGATGCCAGTGGATACAGGATTGGCACACTTTTATAATTTAATGTAAAAACATGTACTTTTTCAGTACATGTTTTCAGCATATATTACTGTTCTCATTCTGTGGGGTGGTGTCCCCATCATCTCTGCACCCTAATACAGTACCATTCTTTTAATAATAGTGCTTTTGTGAGATGCAGTGTATATTAGTATGTCCTAAGAACCTGATTCAGACATGATCTCTAGGCTGCAAATTTTTGGAGCCCAGCGATCAGGTACACGCTGCCCCCACACAGTCTCATACCCATTCTGTGCACAGCTGCTAATACATTCAAAACTATACACAGGAGGAAACCGTTCACAATCCCTCACCTTCAAATGGTTTTCTCCCTGTTCACAGCCGCCAAGCAAGTCTAGACTTACTCGGCGGCCCCAACTGATGTCAGCGGCCCTCCCCACGTCCGTGCATGTTTTTCTTTTTCCGTGACACTCCTAGAAAAAAACTGGGCGCAGCTTGGAAACGCCTTCCAGCTGTCAATCACCTTGCGAACAGATGTTCCATATAAAATGTTCCATATTACATTTCCACACTACTAATATAATCTATTCATTGCGAATATGAGATATAAATTTCATTGAACAATATACTAATTGACTTGCATTATTAGTTTGTGTTTAATACTGTATATACTTTTAATGTGTCATGGTATTTTAAGTGGTATATATAAATTACCATTTCATAAACAATTTTACATTTTAATATCATTTTCCACATGACCAGACAGCACTACTTTTTGCATTTTCTCAAAGATTCACTAAGAATCATACTGAAGTCAAGCAAGTGCAATAACCAGGAATATCATAGAAAAATGGGTACTTGTGTATTATCAGGGTGCCCGGCTATGCTATGTTGTCAGCGTAGCCAGCGCCTTGATAATACAGGATGCAGCACTGGGAGCAGGGTGGTGTGGTTTATACTTACCCTCCTCCGGGCGGCGATCCCTGATGACTTCCCTGCGGCAGTGACTGTTACTCCCTGGAGGCAGCGACGGACACTCCCCAGAGGTAGTGTTCAGTCCCCCTCTCCGGCACTCTCAGTGAACGCTGTACATAATTCAGCGTAGTGCCCCTGGCAGCGCATCACATGGTTTCCCTGCTCCCCCAGCGATACTATGCTAATTGCGTACAGCGTCCGTGGCAAGTGCCAGAGCAGGGGGACTGAATGCGACTGCCGGGGAGTCACTGTGGATCCCAGTGTGAGTCAGCGGGGAGTCAGCGGGGATTGACACAGTGCCCGGGCCGGAGGAGGGTAAGTATAGACCACCCATTTTACCCCTACTATACACGCCATACCCCCAATATCCACGTCATACCCCCAGTATCCACGTCGGCATGGAGTTTATTTTATAAAGTGTGGCGAGCGCAGCGATGCATCGAGCCCGAAGCGTGGGCTCGGGTGCTCGCTGCGCTCGCCGCAATTTATAGAATCAACTCCATGCCGACGTGGATACTATATTATATTATGCATTGTGTATTTTTAGGGCTCCAGAGCCACTTACGTAGTTTACGTAGCCAGCACAGTGCTGTATTGGTATTCTGAATACACCGCTACGTAAACTACCTAATGGGCGCCCTGATAATACACAAGTACCAGAAAATGTCTTACACCATTAAGACTCTGTTCAGGATTTGTTAATTTACGATAATGCAAGTACAGTATCAAGCATTACTACTGGCTGCATTTCAATATGTTCCATATTTTTTGCACACAATAAATTTGGTGATTCACATTTTTTTTTTAAATGTCCAGTGCATTCAAGAGATGCTGGCTGTAGCCAAAAAAACGTTTTGGAAATTTTTGTCAGTCACAACCACATGTAGAACATTGCATCAGTTGAAAGAAAAGTTCAATTTGCCATGAGATGAACTGAAGAAAGAGGTAGTAACCAAGTTGAATTCCACTCTTTATATGCTTCAGCGTTCTACCAAGTTATCGCTCAACTGTACATCTATTAAATGCTAATTCTGAGGTATCAATATATTTAGCACTTGGACACAACAAATACTGCATGTTTAAAGCATCAATACTCTAATCATACAATAATTGCAAATAATATAAAGATTGTTTTTCTTTTGCAGATAGTACACCAACTGCCACCATGGCCCCATATAATAAGACTGCTATAAACACCAACCTGGCATTTAAGAATCCAAATGCACCATGCCCTAACATAACTACGCAACCAATTGAGATCCCAGCAACACACTACTTTCCTGAACAGAACATAGCTGTCACAGCTGTGCAATGCAAAAGTAGACTACGTGTCAGCATTATATCACAGATAATAGACAATAAAGAAGTACAAGTTTTAGAAATTATCGGTATTATAACTGTTAATACAAAAATGAAGGCAATTTATGATAGTAAAAACTACATTAAAACCACAACCTCCATTTCCCCTACTATAATTCACTTTAATGTAAGTGGTGGAGAAGTTAGAAACGATAGTAACCAAACAGATACCATTACTGAAAACACAACTCCAAACATGGAAGAGTACGATCCAGATACCAACTGTCCTATGCCAGCTCAGAACAGCACAGCCAGTACTGGAAACTACTGCATCAAGTTCACATCAGCTTCCACCAACCCTACCATTACTACCACTAAGGAATTCATTGACACAGCTCTTGATGGATATTCTGAGGTCTGCACTTCCCACTGAGGACTGACCTATTTTTTTCTTTCTAAAGGTTTCATTTATGTTTCTGAAATATTCTGTTTACATACATTAATAATTACGTTTTTTTTTATGATGTAATAAAGTTATTACTTTGTTTTCCATGTCTAAAAATGCAAAAGAAGCAACAGAAATAGTTCACACAAAGCGGCATATTAGTAATGCGATAGTGGTTTGCAAATTTTAGCCCAATTTGTATAGAAGAAATCAAATGTACCACTAGAATTTATCATTCCTCAGCACTGTATTGGCGAAAAAGTACCATCTGCTTAGAAAATGGCCGACTGTATTTGTAGTTTGTTGCATTTGTCTTGAATATCAAAGGATCGCAAAAGAAAAATATTTCTCAATTGGACAAAACCATTTTGCAGGTGGGGAAAATGTAATACGTGCAGAGAGAGTTAGATTTGGGTGAGGTGTGTTCAAACTGAAATCTAAATTGCAGTGTAAAAATAAATCAGCCAGAATTTACCCCTGCACAAAAATAAAATAACTCACCCAAATCTAACTCTCTCTGCAAATGTTACACACTGTAAGCTCCACCTGCAGTGCCCATTTGAGAAATATTTTTCTTTTGCGATCAACTCTGAATCAGGGTGGATTTTCAGGGAAGTGAAAGCATTACAGAAAAATCTCCACAAAATTTTTCACAAAATATTGATATATTATTGACTGATACAATATATATATATATATATATTATATACACATACACTGATTTGTCAATGCACTTACAGTTCATTTCTAACGCTGGGGTGCTGCTGTAGTAGTCCTTTTAGAGATGTGTACAAATCCAGAGACAGGGCACTCACCAATTATTTGCAATAAAAAGTGCTTTTATTCCTCACAAATGCTGCATATTCCCAATGTTTCCGTCGTAAATTTGGACCTTAGTCATGGTGTAGTCCATCACTAAAACCTTCACTACTACTTGGAGGTTTTAGTGATAGACTGCACCATGACTAAGGTCCAGGTTTAGGACAGAAATGTTGGGATTATGCAGCATTTGTGAGGAATAAAAACACTTTTTATGGCAAAGAATTGGTGAGTGCACTGTCTCTGGATATATATATATATATATTCCACATTGCTTGCACTCGCATCAGTATGGAATAACTTGCTGGGGTGACAATCCAGAAGTAGAAAATTTGTCAGGAAACTACTGGATGTATAGTAGCAAGAATGGAGTCACTCACCAGTCTCAACATGATTCAGATACTTTTAATCAGGCAGCATGGCAGAAGAAACAATCATCAACGTTTCGGTCCGCCTCTAGGACCTTTATCTTGATAAAGGTTCTAGAGCTGACCGAAACTTTGATGCCTGTTTCTTCTGCCATGCTGCCTGATTAAAAGTATCTGAATCATGTTGAGACTGGTGAGTGACTCCATTCTTGCTACTAAAATATATATATATATATATATATATATATATATATATATATATATATATATATATATATATATATATATATATATATATATATATATATACACACACACACAAACCTTTAACTTTCTATGAGTTAAATTTACTCTTTTTTAATCTCCCTGTATTGCCTCTCCTATTCCATGTCATGGAAAACAATGTAAAGTTAAATAAGGCCTAGATGTTTCAATATATAGCAAATTTTTGAAAATTAATGAAACAAGCAATATGAAGTATTACAGAAATACAGCAAAACAACTGGTAATAGAAATATAATGCTACACATGATAAAATATAAAAACTATTCCTCACTAAGCAATGGAATACAATTTGCATGCTTATTGAATACACATTGAGGAAAATCTACCACATAAACGAGTTTCGGAGATGTGCCTCAGATATTATGGGGGTTATGCAATCCCGGATCATGGCAGTCGATCCCTCCCGACAGCTGTGATTCTGGCCCGTTTGTGTTTTGCCCAACAGCAAATCGGTAGGCAGGATTCAATGTCCCGCCCGCCGATCAGCGAAAAGGGGGCATGTCCACGTAAACAGCCATGGATTGTCGATCTGCTGGCTGGATTGGGACAATCCATGGCCGTTATTGACAGATTCTAAAGTCGGGCTCGTTCTACAGTGATCCCTCTTCAATGCTGTCAGTAAAGACAGAATTGTATAGGGCCTCTTTGCTATTTCCCTCGTCGGAAATAGCGGCAAAGGATTGCATATCCACCTAAGCCTCTTACCACGAAATGGATTCTGGAAAACTCTTTCATAATTTAGGGGCACAAAGGCCGTAATAATTGGAGTAGTGTCTAATATCTACAGTACCTAAATAACGCATACAATATTTTTTTATTTTATACAATATATGAGTTTGTAATAGCATTCCCAGTAATTCCTAGTAATGAGTATTAAAACAATATAACATTAAAACAATCATAACAAAACTCAAAAATCAAATCTATCCAAACAAAAAATAATAATCTATGATCAAACATTACATTATTGGTATTATTAATGTACTCTTAATTATATATTCCATGTAACTTTCTTGAGCATACAATGACTTTCTTTAAGTTATGATAATCTTTCTGGGTGTAAATAAAGGGTCACTTCTTGCAGACTCATGTGTGACTGACTATCCATTGGAAACATTATGGGCATACAGCATACAGTACATTGTAACAGAGGTGGACCTACCATTGGTGTAGCAAGTGTATTGCACTGGGACCTTCAGGACTAAGGGGCCTACTGCTGCCACACAATGCTGTGTGGCATATTGTTAATTTGGGTTGGGGTGGAGGAGGGGGGGCCTAAAATATATTTTTGCACCTGGACCAACCCAAGTTCCGCCACTGCATTGCAACATCTTTCATTCGCCCTGCATTACACTGATTTTTTCATATTACCTCCCCATTCCTGTCCAGGTTAATTTTAACAGTAGTGCAGGCCATTGGGGAAAAGCAACACACTGGGGCCCCTACCCAACATTCAGAAAAAATGTAAAGGTCAATTAAATTAAACCTTTAGGTGTAGGGATAATTTCAGAAAAATCAATGTTTAAACATAAACAAGGTAGTAAATTGTGTAATTATTATATGCCATTACACTATAACACAAACATTTCAGCATAAAACTGTTAAATAATTGGTAAGCTGTACCATATGAATTAATTACATGAAATTAATCGTCACAAATGTTTCACAGAGCACACATCTGGGCATACCAAAGCAGTCAGTAATTATACATAAAGGGCATTTGTATCACCCTCCATAACACAGGTAGGGAGAGTGCAGGTTGTAGGTGTGCACAAAAAAAAGGATATGATCTCACTGGTCCTTTAATTCCCAATAGTGCTGTTTGTCAAATAAGCCGGGTGTGTGGTTAGCATTAGAAAGGTGCACAAATGCTAAACCCTATAAGAGACATGTTATGCTCCATATCCATGAGGTATGGGGCAGTGGTGTAACTACTGTAAGACAGCCCCAGCTGCCACTTGGGGGAGCAAGTGCCAGCAGGGTCTGTGTGGGCGCCGGCACCTGCTAGATGCACTGACATGCTGCTGCTGGCCACTGATCACTGGCCGAGCACCGGAGGCAAGTCAGTCGCAACGCCAGTGTGGCCATGGCAGAGACGACAAATCCCCCACTAATTCAATTGACTGTACACAGAGCCGGCTATTGGCTACTGTGTACTGGATGGGCATGCTAGGGTGGCCTGGGATGCGTTGGAGCCAAGGGAAGCAGCAGTGTCTGCTGTTCTCTTTTTCTCTCTCCTGCTTCAGCTTCTCCGTTATCCCTAGAGGGGGGCGCTACAAACATTTTGGCAGGGGGGAGCAAAATTTATAGTTACGTCACTGATATGGGGGAAGCTTCAGGGGGGCCAAGGAATCAGTCTCGGTTAGATAAAAGGGAAAGTGAACTCATCCGGCTGGGAGAACCTGACTGAACCTCACAGACAGCAGGGCTACTTTCTTGGTAGAATACAATGGCAGAGGAGAGCAGGGATGAGGGCACCCATCTCGGGGTGCAGTAACATTAGCAGCAGCCAGTTAATAGAGGCCCCGGCTTCTGGACAGCAAATAGGCTACAACCTGCAGGGAAGAAGGTAACATCCCCCGGCAGTGGGGCTCTCAGTGCACAACAGGACCCCACAGTGGCACTTTAGAGGTGTTTTTGAAGACAGCGGGCAGGAGCTCAGGGGAAACACGGCTTCTCTGCAGGCTGATTAGGCCATGCCCACACCGGCTCAAGTTAATAGCCGTGGCAGACCTGTTCTCATACAGCCGGGTGGGTTATCCACCGCTCTGCATGGCTTTTACCGCAAGCGCACCCGGCCACAACCAGATTCTGCTTCTTCTCCCAAAATATCTAGTCTCCAGGAAGAAGAATCTGGTCACCATGGTGACCTGGCCCCTTGGGTTTGTCAAGCCCTGACTTAGGGCCCTGTGGGGTTTTTATTTGGCTCTCTCCAGGCTCCACAATATAAGCCAGATGTTGGGCTGTAAAAAAGTCACCAAATGGAATTGACAGGGACATCTACAATATGTCATTTCTACGAGCACCTCACTACATACAAAAGCTACTGCTACAGAATCAAAGCAGTGACTCCTGTCATGTACTCTGCTCCTGGCACAGGTGTGATGGGATAACTTGCATCAGAGGAGCAGATAGCAGAGAACAGACTGAGAAGGAACAAAAAGGTGATCTAAGGTAAGAAATGAGGGGGAGCACATTATGGAACAGTGGGGCAGATTTATGACTGGGTGCTACGGGGGAGAAGGGATATCAGTGCACTTTATGTGCACTGATACAACTTCTCCCTTATGTATGACAGAGCCAGTGTGCGCTATGCACCCCTGTCCATATCGGCGCTGCTATCTAAATGATAGCAGGCTGAATATATGAACAGTCAGCATCGATGACCGTTCCGCCCCCTGCCGCTTTTGGCTTTGCCAGCATCAGGCTGGCAAAGCCCTATCTAAACAGCAGGGACAGCGCTGTCCCTGCTGTTAGCTCTGGGCTGAGCTGGGGATCTCGCATAAGTAATGAGATCCCGCTCATGCCCAGTCCAGCCGGCTGGGGGAAAGGAGACAGCACATCAGTGTAAACTGGAGGGGACATCGCCGGAGGAGGGAGTTACTGCTCCCCTGCTTCGGCAGACAAGATGTTAATACATCTTGTCGATGTCCCTTCCTGCTTTGTCTCGCTAATGAGGCGAAGCAGGAAGTATTATAGCGCCGCGATAAGCGCCGCTATAATACATCTGCCCCCGTGAGTGAAGTGAATGGAGCACAATAAAGAACATGGAATTGGAAAGATTCTATAACGATTTTAGGTGCTGTGATTCCCCCAATATGCTACTATGGGAATCACTGCCCATGATATCTTACTGATTACCTCAGAGCATGGCATGCTCAGCATGCAGTAAATAAACACAGTTACTGCCACCAGCCAGAGTACCGAGTTTAGGGCTGAGCCCTGAGCAAGCTTTGTACCTTACCCAAACCAAGTTATTAGTGCAACAAAATAAATTGATAACATGCCTCTCGAGGCCTCCAGAGCGAAGATTAAGATTTTTAATCCATGTCTAAACTTCTTAGTCAAAAGCTTGCAATTACAGAAATAGAAAGTACAAACATATATTGGTTTAAAAAAATCACACTTAATCACAATAGGGATATAAAACACACCGATCCGAACACATTCTGAGTGGAACAATGGAGTGAAGTAAAGCTTCTTCAAATTTCTGGTGTCATCCAAGGTCCATTCCTTGACCCCAGTGGCGTAAGTTCATCCCAGTTGCCCGGAGGCCCCCATACATACACAAAACCTTATATAAAGTATATACTGTATATTCTGTATGTCTGTTATAAAATATAACAGGCATATATAAGGATATGTATAGAGAGAGAGATAGAACACATATTTCAGAATTTCGAAGTGATATAAATGGCTTTCAATTAATGGATTTAAAATTGCAGGGGAGGAGAGGTGCCCCCTTGAGAGCAGGAGCCCGGCGGCAGATGACTCCATAGCCTCCCAGAGTTCTGCCTCTGCTTGACCCAGTACATAGATAATGAACATTTTTCAGTCTGTGTTCTGCATATTCAAAAGCTCAGGATGCTCTTCCTCTCAGCCCTTATCCTCAGGATTTTTTAACCCCCCTGCAGATCAAAATTCATTGCTTAAACTGAACTGTAATGCAGGGTCTCCTTGTCACATGATTAGGGGTTATTTATGTACCTATTCCAATCTGTTTTAAGCATTGGGATCAGGTTTATCAATCATGCTGGGACACTTTTGCAGCAGCTCAGGCAAGACATTTAACGTTTTTTGTCACCAAACATCTACTCTGACCCTTAAGGATTGCCTATGGTGAGAGTAAACGGACTTGTTGGGAAATACACAAGCCAGGCCTAGTGAGGCGTACACATGGTTCAATTTACTTTTTATTAGATTTTGATTCGATTTCCTTTAGATGTCCTTTAGATTTGGCCTATTCAACTTTCTTTCAATATACTGTAGTCTTGCCTGTACAGTCTGTTTTTCTTTTCAGTAAAGACAAAACGGGTACACGCATCGGCATAAATTCGACATCGAACGTGGCTGGAAACCATTCAATTTTGATTCGATTTTGCCTATACATTATTAGCAAAATCAAACAGAGAGTTACCCAAAATCAAACCGTGTGTACACCCCATTAACCGTGTCTCTGAAATTTGTCTCATCTCTGATTCTAGGGTAATTATTTTAGTCTGAAGTTCTGTTCATTTTGTAATTTAGAAGACCGTTTTCTTGTAAATAATATACAGAGACCTGGGCAGATTTTAAGAAATTTGGAAGAACAGGCCATATACAGATGTAGTGTTGCTCATCATTTCCGCCAGCTCGGAAGGGGGGCGTGACCACGGCGGTGCGTGAGTGAGCTCAGGTGTGTGGGAGCTCCGGCATGTGTATGTGCTCTCCGCTCCGAATCCCCATGTGAGAGGACACCCATCCCAGCCTATATTGAACCCCAGCAACCAAGCTCCAAGGGCTCCTATATCGGCCAGCTATTACCTCGGCTCTGCTGCTTTGTGGCTGCTTCTGAGACGCGGTCCTCTCCCCAGGCAAAGGTCTGGCTGGCTCCCCTGCAGCTTCCCTGGTGTGCTGGACGGAGGTGCAAGTAGGGGCTGAACGGGGCATTGTGTAAAAGCAGCAGGCACTGGCGCATCGCGTCACCGGGAGGATACATCACACAAGCCGTGTGAGAGACGGCGAGGCGATTCCCCTCCAGCTGAGGAGGGAAATTCAAACACTGTGGCGAGGGAGGCTGAATACGCTCCCTTGCCTGGAGGAGAGTGCCGGCAAGCCCGATTTACACAGTGAGCGTCTTATTGCTGAACTCCAGCCCAGGCTGACGGCAGGTGCTGCAAAACCACAATCCTACCCTCCCTTGACCCTGGTTTGGACTCTGGAGCAGAGATAGCGAGTGGCAGTGGCACAGGCATTCCTTCACTGAAATCCAGCCCAGGCAGACGGCAGGAGCTGTAACAAGGACATCCTCTCCTGACCCTGGTTTGGACTATAGTTCAGAGGTAAAATCAACTCTAAAACTGTGCTGAATCCTGGTCTGTCTATTTCTCCCTCTTGAAACTGCATTAAGCTGAATTATTTTTCATAGACAGCTATCACTCCATATAACATACAGAGTGCCGTAAGGGAAAGGTGCTGGGAAGCCCAAACTAAGAGCTGCATTTAAGTTGAGCTGGTACATTTAAAGGGACATTAACCTAATTATTATAAAAATAAAAAAAATGGGAAAAACTGGCCAAACTACAGCTGCGGCTCACTTGGAAAAGTATGCTCGCTCACAAACACAAGCAGCAAATAACTCACAACTCGCCACACCGCAAACAACACCCTCCAAACCATCGTCCCAAGCCCAGGTCCTAGAAGTTACACTACAGCAGGTGTTGGAGGCTGTTAATAATTGTGAAGTACGACTCTCTGAACAGATTAATAAATTACAAGCAGATGTCATGCTGATCAGAGATGATGCACAAAAAACCAGGGATAGGATCACAGAGTTGGAGAAGCGAGTCTCAACAACTGAGGATACAGTCGGTCCTCTACAGGCCCAAGTTACTAACATCTCCAGTCAGTTGATGGACTTGCGATCCAAGTATACAGATATGGAAGGACGTTTGAGGCGGAATAACATCAGATTTGTTGGGCTAGAGGAACGAGCAGAAGGGAGAGAGCCAGAGAAATTCTTGGAAGAATGGTTAAAAAAAGAGTTGGGGCATGAAAGTTTTTCTGCCCAATTCTCCATTGAAAGGGCCCATCGTATACCTGCTCGCCCACCTATTCCAGGTGGATACCCCCGTACCCTCATTGCAAAGTTTTTGAACTTTAAGGACCGTGATATAGTCCTAAAACTAACTCGGGACAAAACTGACTTTGGGTATAATGGGATAAAGATATCTACCTTTCCGGACCTCCCACAAGAGGTTCAGAGAGATAGAGCCAAATTCCGCAACATCAAAAGCAGGATGAGAGAACTTGACCTGAAATATTCAATGCTCTATCCCTCGAGACTCAGGGTGATTGCTAATGGAGAATCAAAATTCTTTACTGCACCATCAGAAGCAGCTCTGTGGTTGGATAAATCATATCCTGCTAAAAAACAAATAGCAAGTGAATAGATACTAAATACTGTTTAATTGTTAAGTAAAAACTGTGTCAGCATAGGAAGCTCATGGAGGGGGTGGCTGGGGGGAAAAAAATAAAAAAATTGTTAGTAGTGTAAAGGGATGTCTGCCTCAGTAGGGGAAGAAAAGCGGGGGAAACAGATGTTAAGCAAAATATAGATTTAAGTGCCGGGGGCAACTACCGTGCCAGACGCGGTCATCAAGTAAAAAGTCCCCAAGTGAAAGAGGTGTGTGGGTATATTTGGGGGTAAGGATATAGGTATGCCTCATTGGGTAGGTTATATGGGGTGGGGGAGGAGGGGGGGTACATGTTAATTGTTGTATGTCTTTTTTTTGTATATGTCTGCAGCATTTTTGCCCTAATCTGTGATCTCTATGTACTTCGGAAAAAAGTGAATGGTAACCTGAATACTAATCTCTGTAGCAGTGATCTCCCAAACCCTTCAATGTCCATATTTCTCATATGTACATATACGTATAGAGGGTATCTAGTAGAACAGAACGACAGGTGTCTTAAGGAACTTAGAAGAGCTGAGACACATAGGGGGCTGAGTGAGTGGTATATCCGCCAAAAAAAAAAATACAGAAAAAAATAATATATTTTCTCTGAACCTTAAATAGAAAAAATTTTAACAATCAGAGAGCGCACTGTATTGATCTCATTTTCTATTTTTATTTATATTTATTTGCATAAGTAATTAAATCGCATACATGATAATAAAAATATTAAAACAAAATTTAAATACACCTTAAAAAAGGATAATTGAATGTTATAATCAATTTATAAAAGAAGCATCTACATGCACCTTAATAATCATTTGTATATATACAGTGTCCTTCTGGGTAACTCAGACTCGACAATTATCGGTTTCCTAGAAATGACAGGTATGTGGCAAAGTTAGTGCAACAAAGTTTTAGATGAACGTGCCTTTTGGCTGATATAATTGAATATCTGTCCTGCAAACAATTGATTGGAATATATTACCGGCTGCTGGCTTGGTGTGGTGCTGAGACGTGATGTTAAGAAGCGTCCGCTTCTACCAGTGTTGCTCCGATGGTAGGGAGCAGACTCGCAGTGGGAGATGGTAGCTGCTCACACCAGCGTGACTCCGTTGGAGAGGGAGCCGGCGCTGGGAGCTGCCGATGGACGTCTCAAGATGGAAGGGGCACTGGTAAGTTGGTCCCGTACCCGCTCACACCAGCGTAACTCCTGTGGATAAGGAGCCGACGCTGGGAGCCGCCGTGGGACGTCACTCACTGTGTGCTCGATTGCCAATCACCTTTCCAGATGCCGGATATTGCTGTTTAGGAATAGCCGCAGGTCTCCTTTAATAAAGTTAAAATCTTGTGCAGGTAAATGAAATTGCCATGGATATGAAGGATCGGGTGGATGTTATTAAAGATGCAGAATGCTGTCCTGACGCGTTTCTCCGTTCTGTAAAGCTTGACGGTTTCCTCAGAAGATAAATGGTCATATTCCTGACCTGGAATAAAAAGGCTGTTTCAGCCAATCATGCTGCAGCGTTAATTTATTAATTATGTAGCACCTGTGAACTCATCAGGTTGCAATCCAGGTTTGCATTTAAATTCAAGCTGGGGATGTCATTCAGTAAACATTACATGTGACTCAAGCTGTAATATCAATACATTTTCTATATATTTACACAATACAAAACATACAACTCGAAATACATTATTAACTCAGTTAAATTGACTAAAAGGCATCATTGAACTTTTTTATAGGAGATACTGCTTTAGTTAAGCATATTACACATTAACTAGTCTGCTAAAATTTGACCAGGAGCCGTGGCGTAGAGACAAGACGCCGAACTTTCAACATATAGAGCCTGTGCAGCTTGGGTTCAAATCCCTTTATGTAGCAACCACAGTTGGACAGCTATTACTATTTGTACTATTCATATATTTTTATTTACATTTATATCAAATACATCAAATATAGCTTATTTATCTGAAAAATGGAAAAAGAGAAAGAAAAAAGAGAGCAGCAATTCTATATCGTTATATAGAAGGGGGAAAAAAAGGGGGCAGTGACATATACATATATATAACTGTCTTTATATTTTTCTCATTAGTTTATTTTGTTTATTCACGTACATACTTTACTGATGTTTATTATTTTAATTATCTTTATCAAACAGACAAAGGAGGAAAGAGATTTAAGGGGGACAAAAAATGGACAACAATTCAATCGAAATACTATAATATGGCATGTTGTTCCTATACCTTTGACACAAAGGACATTTGTGATCCATTCATTGATTGGATCATGTGTTGTTCCTATTAACCATTTGTTGGAACCTATGATTAGATACATAAATAACAAAGAATAACAAAGAGTAATGAGACCAAAAAGAGGACTCAAAAAAATGAAGGAGGACATGTCTATAACTGTTTTTTGAAGGGAAAGTTAAAGTGTCCAGGCCTGTGCCAATGCGCATACACACACTCAAAATGGCTGTCCAGCTGTGGTTGCTACATAGAGGGATTTGAACCCAAGCTGCACAGGCTCTATATGTTGAAAGTTCGGCGTCTTGTCTCTACGCCACGGCTCCTGGTCAAATTTTAGCAGACTAGTTAGTGTGTAATATGCTTAAGTAAAGCAGTATATCCTATAAAAACATTGAATGATGCCTTTAGTCAATTTAACTGAGTTAATAATGTATTTCGAGTTGTATGTTTTGTATTGTGTAAATATATAGACAATGTATTGATATTACAGCTTGAGTCACATGTAATGTTTACTGAATGACATCCCCAGCTTGAATTTAAATGCAAACCTGGATTGCAACCTGATGAGTTCACAGGTGCTACATAATTAATCAATTAACGCTGCAGCATGATTGGCTGAAACAGCCTTTTTATACCGGGTCAGGAATATGGCCATTTATCTTCTGAGGAAACTGTAAAGCTTTACAGGATGGAGAAACGCGTCAGCACAGTATTCTGCATCTTTAATATAATCCACCCGATCCTTCATATCCTTGGCAATTTCATTTACCTGCACGAGATTTTAACTTTATTAAAGGAGACCTGCGGCTATTCCTAAACAGCAATATCCGGCATCTGGAAAGCTGATTGGCAATCGAGCACACAGTGAGTGATGTCCCACGGCGGCTCCCAGCGTCGGCTCCTTATCCACAGGAGTTACGCTGGTGTGAGCGGGTACGGGACCAACTTACCAGCACCCCTTCCATCTTGAGACGTCCATCGGCAGCTCCCAGCGCCGGCTCCCTCTCCAACGGAGTCACGCTGGTGTGAGCAGCTACCATCTCCGACTGCGAGTCTTCTCCCGGCACCGGCTCCCTACCATCGGAGCAACACCGGTAGAAGCGGACGCTTCTTAACATCACGTCTCAGCACCACACCAAGCCAGCAGCCGGTAATATATTCCAATCAATTGTTTGCAGGACAGATATTCAATTATATCAGCCAAAAGGCACATTCATCTAAAACTTTGTTGCACTAACTTTGCCACATACCTGTCATTTCAAGGAAACCGATAATTGTCGAGTCTGAGTTACCCAGAAGGACACAGTATATATACAAATGATTATTAAGGTGGATGTAGATGCTTCTTTTATAAATTGATTATAACATTCAATTATCCTTTTTTAAGGTGTATTTAAATTTTGTTTTAATATTTTTATTATCATGTATGCGATTTAATTACTTATGCATATAAATATAAATAAAAATAGAAAATTAGATCAATACAGTGCGCTCTCTGGTTGTTACCATTTTTTCAAGATTAAAAGATCCCTTGTTCTTAAGCACTGTAAGGCCCTAGAGGCTGACATAATCTGTTTACAAGAGACCCATCTGTGTGGAGAAAAATTACTGTCTTTAAAACGTCCATTGATAGCGCAAGCTTTCCATGCACCGTTCACTACATCCTCACGTGGGGTCTCTATTCTGATTAAAAAAACTGTGGTATATGAGCATATCTCGGTCCAGATCGACCAGAACGGTCGCTATGTTTTTATAGATGGATTGGTTAATACAGTTAGGTTAAGCCTGTTAACAGTATATGTCCCCCCACCATTAAATTTGATGTACTGATAGCTGCATTGGAGTTTATGGTCGCCAGGCCTGATAATTCATTTATATGTTTAGGCGATTTTAATAATGTGATGAATTACGGTTTGGATATATGGAGTCCCAGAAGGGGTAGCCTGGTGGGGAGTAGTAATTTTGCCAAATCTACTAATGAAGTGGGCTGGTATGAGGTTTGGAGAGAAAAGTTTCCGGAGAGCCGTCAATATTCATGCTACTCGCCTACTTTTAACAATTTCTCAAGAATTTATATGATCTTTTCATCTAGAGATCTACTCAATAAGATATCAGCAATCAAATATAAATTCCGAGGTATCTCGGACCATTCTCCATTGATACTACAAATCGACCCAGAACCTTGTCGAGGCCACCAGTATTGGAGGCTCCATCCAGCATGGCTGACCCAGCTGGGAGATTTAGGAGATGTGAGAGTGGAAATTGACGGCTTCTTTGGAACGAATATTAACTCCACCAAACCAGCAATTATCTGGGAAACCTTCAAAGCCTTTTTACGAGGTATATTAATTTAGAAAACTGCCCAGATTAAAGGAATACTCCAAAAAAAAGCACTGTTGTTAGAGGAAAAAATGATTAACCTAGAGAAAAAAATGTTATCTACCCAAACCGAACCAAGCAAACAAGATTGGTTGGTTGCACAACGCGCCTGGATGACACATCTACAAGAAATGGCTAAATGTAGGCTGCTAAAGGAGTCCCACAAAACGTATTTGAACTCAGATAGAGCAGGAAAACTCATGGCGTATATGGCCAGAGTGGACAAGCCCCCGAACGTAATCCATAAAATATGTACAAATACGGGTGAAGTAGTTACCGATACATCAAAAGTGGCAGATGTTTTTGTGACCCATCTTGTAGAAACATATATATCCAAAAGTACACAGGGGACTCTCGATTGTAACAAATACCTACATAACCTTGAACTCCCCGTGCTATCCTTTGAAGCCAGGGAATCATTAGAACAGCCTATCAGGTTAGATGAGATTGAAGGGGCAATAAAGGGACTTTCGACTGGCAAGGCATCTGGGATTGATGGCCTG
Organism: Crinia signifera; assembly: GCF_055691185.1. Classification (NCBI taxonomy): domain Eukaryota; kingdom Metazoa; phylum Chordata; class Amphibia; order Anura; family Myobatrachidae; genus Crinia; species Crinia signifera. The sequence goes on from NC_139218.1 coordinate 182,562,488, forward strand.
CCAGCAGAATTATATAAAGTATTTGAGGGTATGCTGGCACCTAGGCTACTATATTTCTTTCGAGAAATGGAAATTGAGGGCACGCTATCTCAGTCCATGACAGAGGCCGTTATTACGGTAATACTTAAAAAAGGAAAAGATCCACTTAGGGCGGAGTCATATAGGCCAATATCCCTATTAACGGTTGATGCCAAGATATTCACAACCGTTTTAGCCAATAGACTAAATAATGTAATAGATGAAATCATTCATCCAGATCAGACTGGATTTAGGAGGGGTAAGTCTACTGCAATAAATTTGCACCGGGTATTTACCTACCTACAAACTGGGAAGATCACCAGTACAGAGATAGCGGTGGCCTCATTTGACGCCAATAAGGCCTTTGATTCGCTGGAGTGGCCTTACCTGAAAAACACACTAGAAGCATTTGGCTTTGGACCGCGGTATATAAATAGGATTTTTACTATTTATCAGAGTCCCAATGCCAGAGTCTCTATTAATGGGTTTGTCTCAGAATTATTTCCCCTATTTCACGGTACGAGACAGGGATGCCCACTCTCCCCTATCCTATTCGCGGTGGCCATTGAGCCAGTTGCGTGTAAGCCCAGGAAAAACTTTTTGGAAAATCAAGCGGGGGGTGGGGGCGAGTTGGGCACCCTTGTCTCGTTGTACGCAGACGACCTACTGGTCGGCATGCCCAATTATAAGAAAGACCTTCCCCAGGTAATGGCTATTCTCCAGGATTTTGGATCCTATTTGGGTTTAATAATAAACAAGGATAAGTCCCATTTGATGGTAGAAGACAAGGTGGGTGGACTGGAGGATACACTAAATGTAGAAGGGAATATCCCCACGGTAGATACATTTAATTATCTAGGAGTAGTGATTTCTAAGGACCCAAATGAGTACGTAATAAATAACATCTTACCACTGATTGATGAAATAAAAACAAAATGTAAAAACTGGGTGAAATTGCCCTTGACAGTTATGGGAAGGGTTAATTTAATAAAAATGATAATATTACCGAAAGTACTTTATGTACTACAACATTCACCTATATATATTAGCAATACGGTATTTAGGAGGCTTAATGGGGTATTAATACCATTTATCTGGAGAAATAAAACTCCGAGAATTAAACTTGAAACACTTATGAGGTCGAGAGAACAGGGAGGACTTGCTTTTCCAAACTTCAAACTTTATTATATGGCCGCTCAGATGGCTCACTTGCAGGAATGGCTTAAGGAGTCGGGTCCAGCAACGGAGCTATTGATTATGGTCAATGTGGCCATTCCTGGTTATACCCCATTACAAGCCATCCTTACAAGTAACTGCCGTAAAAAAATTTCCCCAGATTCTTAACCAGGCAATAAAAATATGGAGATGGCTCAATAAGGAACAAGGCTAATTGGGTTAGATCCTGAAACAACCATTTTCTCACTGACTCCGTTTAAAAAACTTGAAAAACAGCAAGGTAGGGTAATATGGGATTCCGCTGGAATAAAAACAATCGGCCAAGTCATAGAACAAAATAGAATTAAAACATTCTCCCAGCTTCAGGAGGAATATGAGTTGCCAAAGACCATGTTCTTCCAGTACCTCCAGATAAGGAGCCTTAGAGGATTATACTAAAAATACACATATTGACGTAAAAGATAACCCAATAAAAACCTTTATTAAAAAAATGGGCATAGGTAAAAGCACCTCCAAACTGTATAAACATATTATATCTATAACACAGACAGACCAGCTTGAAGGCCTAGTGATTAAAAGGCCGGGGACATACCGGAACTAACAAAGGGGGATTGGGAGAAGGCACTCTTGACAATAAAGATTTCAACAAATTGTTTAAGAGTGCAACAAACTCAGCATAATATTATTCACCGAACTGATCTAACCCCTTAAAAAATAAGAACATTTTCGGGTAAAGAGGCAGATAAATGCCCAAAATGTAAAGAGGGAGGATGCGATTTTTGGCATCTTATCTGGCAATGCAAACCGGTGCAAAAATTCTGGAAGGATATCAGGGGCATACTGACCAGTCTGGGAATACCTCAGCTAGAAATTAAGCCCATAACATTGATACTTGGAGTCTGGCCTAATCTGGGCATGCCCGCAGATATCAGACAGTTGGCTATTAATCTAAGCGCGATAGCCAAACTTTGCATTGCTCGGAATTGGATGTCAAAGAGAGCACCAGGACTAACAGAATGGACCAACCTGGTTAACAACACTTTTGAGCACGAGAGAGCAATATATGTAACAAGAAATAATATAAATAAATTTCACAAAATTTGGGGTGATTGGTACCACTCAAATTATTATAAAGCAGCACAAAGCACTTAGAATGGCGAACGATAAAGACGCCAAATAGAAGATAGTAGCACAAAGAAAGTATAACAAATATAAAAGAAACATAAAATCTCAAGATTAAAAGTACACTAATATAGATTTCATCAAACACCATAAGTATAAGTAAAAATCACGGTAGGGCGTACACATAAAGTCTATTTAAGGTAAAATTTAATTCCCTAAAAATAAAAGGAAAACTTTAAATCATAAAGATTTGAGGTACCAGTTGGTTGGGCCACAATAGGGTAGGGATACACTATAAGATAGTCATGGTCTATACAATAAGTTAAACAGGCGGGAACAAGGTTCGGTCAAAGATTAAAATTAAATTAAAATCCTCCCACTTCTTTAAGGAACAGAATTAAGAGACCGGACTGGGGTTAGTAAAGGGTTTAAGAGGGGGATAGGAACAGGGCAAAAGTGCAGGGGACCAAGGTTTTAATGATGCAGAACTTTTATGTGTAGTGTGTTAGGGATAGTTTAATGTCATTGTTATTGTTATGTAAGCAATATGTGTGTGATGTAAATGTTGTGTCACGTTTTTTGACTCGGACGGGTGAATGCCAGACCGGGAATTGGCTTGACCTGACTCAGGGGTGCGGAGTCTAACCGTACCGGTGGTTTTCGCCAGTGACCCCTCCAAGCGGGATTTGGGCTTCGCTGCACTCGGTACGCCGGTCGCGGTCCCCTGGTCAGGTTTCCCATATGGTGCTGGTAAACACTGGGTGTAAGGCATGGTAAGCTCTGGAATACTCATGGTCAGACTTGCCAGGTCAGGAACTTGTAGACAGATACAGGTACAATAGGAGTAGGCTTGAGCAAGAGTCCAAGTACTAGCCGGGTCATACACTGGGAGTCACAGGATGCAGTACACAGGGAGCGGGCAGGAGAATGGTCAAAGAACAAGCCAAGGTCATACACAGGATGTCACGAATGCAGTACACAGGGAGCAGGCAGGAGAATAGCCGGAATCATACACTGGTAACACTGGTTTTCAGACCAAGCACTGGGAACGCTGGAGCAGGTTGTGAGCCTATACTCTGGCAGCCTCTGTCTGCCAGAGACTGCCTTTTTATAGGAAACACAGGGAGCTAATTACTCACAGGTGCCCTAATCAATGAAGGCTGAGCATGGTCAGTTCACACAGAACTCTCCTGCAGGAGAGATTCACCAGGTGTTGCAACTAATCAGCAGAGCTCAGATCACACAGACTTTCCTGCAGCATGGAGTGGATCAGAAGCTGAAATCAACATGCAGAGTTCAACCACACAGAGCTGTCAGCAGCAATAGACAGAGCCAGCAGGATTTTACAAGCAGGTAACACTGAATACTTGCATATTGTGACATGTTGTATGCAAATGTCCATGGATGATTGTATGTGTAGAAAATGCTAAATAAAGATAAACTTAAAAATTTCCACCAGCTCGCCGTGGCACAGGTTTTGGCGTTCCACTTTTCTTCTTGTTCTCCTGCCTGCCAAGGGGCATGGGCGCACACCATGAAATACAAACCATCACCACTGGGTGGCTAATGCTCCATCAATCTAGTGTATTGTTCCTATAGGCAAATATTTACCTTCGCGTTCACGTAGCCAATGGTGAATATTTTGAACATTGGGGCATTAAAGCAGTGTAGACATTAGTGTAGTAAAAAAAAAGAACAACCAGGGGAGGCGGTAGTTGACGAGCTGAATACTGTACATTACAATGCTTTACCTTCAACAGCACAAATCACAATAGTCTGAGATGCTCAAGCGACTTGGGTTTCTCCAACAGCGCTACGGTTGCCACTGATTATACCAGCACTCTACAGAGCCTACACATCACCACGTTGCGTAGTGTAGCGGATAGCTGCGCAGCTTTGTATACTGGAAACCCGTGTTTGACTACAGTGTCAAATTTATTTTGCTTTTTGGTTTCCCTTTTTTCTTTTATTCAAATATTTTGGAAAGTGATATTTAATAAAAATAGACATACATAAAATAATTGGTTTCCATAAAAGCTTGTTTCCATTCCTACCATTTTTACACATTTTGCACATGGTGACCCAGATGAACTGAATCAGTCTCATGCATTGCATTACTGCCGGGATAGCCAACTCCAGTTCTCAAGAGCTACCAACAGTTAATGTTTTCCAGGTCTCCTCACAGAATCATAAGTGAAGTAATTAGCTCCACCTGTGGATCATTTATTATGTGTCAGTCAGTAATGAGTACACCTGTGCCCCAGCTAGGTGATCTAGAAAACATGAATTGTTGGTAGCTCTAGAGGACTGGAGTTGGCTACCACTGCATTACTGTATCTTCCAGAGAGTAACGTGTATTCAGCTGAAGTCAACCGCCACCTCCCCTCCCCCAGGGGAGGAGGAGGTCGACTTGACCTGAATACAGTACATTACTTTATATCCAGTAGCACTAATCCACAAGGGGACAGTCTCAGATGCTCCCGCGACTCGGGTTTCGCCAACAGCGCTATGTTTGCCACTGATTATACCAGCACTCTAATGACTCCACACATCACCGGTTGGCGTAGTGTAGTGGATAGCTGTGCAGCAGTGCAGCAGTGCAGCTCTGCAGCTCTGCATGCTGGAAACCCGTGTTCAACTAGTGTCCAATTTATTTTATTGATTTTTTTTTCTTTTATTAGAATATTTTGGAAAGTGATATTTGATAAAACTAGACACACATAAAATAACTTGTTTCCATAAAAACTTGTTGCTTCCATTCCCACTGTCTTTTACACATTTTGCACATGGTGACCCAGATGAACTGAATCAGTCTCATGAATTGCATTACTGTATCTTCCAGGGAGTAATGTGTACTCAGCTGAAGTCAACCGCTGCCTCCCCTCCCCCAGGGGACAGTACATTACTTTACCTCCAACAGCGCTAATCACAATAGTCTCAGACGCTCATGTGACTCATGTGTGCCATGGGAGATACAGTATGAGGATAAAAGTTAAATTTAATCAAACTAGACAAAAAACGTTAACAAGTTGCATCTTATAGGATTGTACGCACAAAACTAACAACTATTTCCACAACTACTCTATAGTAGTTGTCATAGCGATTCAGTACTGTATTTAACATACTGTATTTCTAACAATACTTGGGGTCCCGCATAATACCGGTGGGGCCCACCATGTGTATCGCATACTGTAATAATACTTGGGGTCCCGCATAATACTGGTGGGGCCTGCCATGTGTATCCTATAATAATACAGTACTTGGTGTCCGGCATAATACCAGTGGGGCCCGCCATGTGTATCGTATACTGTAATAATACCTGGGGTTACAGTATTTGTCACAATGTTTTTTTATAGACCTGTCGCGAAAACAGCGGAGGGAGGAGAGGCACCGCCACCACCGTTCCACCAAGGAGGAGGCGGAGCAGCTGGGCCCCAGCTCAGCTGATAAGTACTGTACAGTATGATACCAGGGGTCCCACCATGTGTACCGGATAATACTTGTGGGCATGACATGTGTACTGTACTGCATAACACCTGTGGTCCAACCATTTACTGTACAGTACAGTATGTTTACCATATTTTGTCTTATTTTTTTTACAGTTGCAGCATCCAAAAGCCGCCCCCCCCCCCCCCCCCCCCCCCAGGACGAGGAGGAGGTGGAGGAGCATCCGGGCCCCAGCTCAGCTGGTAAGTACTGTACAGTATAACACCAGGTGGACCGCCATGTGTACCCTATAATAATACTTGGGATCACGCATAATACCGGGGGGGGCGGGGGGCACCATGTCTATAGTATACTGTAATAATACTTGGGGTCCCCCATAATACCGGTGGGGCCCGCCATGTGTATCCTGTAATAAGATTAAAAAAGAAATATCCAAGATAGGATATAAAGAAGTCTCCCGGGTGGGGCACAGCCTTCTAGTACAGAATTATAACTCTGTTAAAACTGTATTTTATTATTGGTAAAATAGGTCTATTTAGGCAGACCTTAGTGACATAGGACAGAGACAAAACAACATTAAACAAACATAAAACATGTTACAAAAAATTGTTTTGCAACCCTACTAGTGACTTCCTGGAGATGTACAACCAAATTCTACGCAAACACCACCATCAAGGTACAATTACAGCTAAAGAAATCTCCTTATTACAGATTAATCATCCCAAAGTACCTACACTCTATCTTCTGCCAAAGATACACAAAAACATCAACAAACCCCCAGGGAGACCAATAGTCTCAGGCATTGGAGGCCTCTTGGAACCAGCCAGTAAATTCATCGACAAATATCTGAGACACCATGTTTACAGCCTTCCCTCATACCTCCAGGACACAGCAGATGTACTACGGAAAATAGACGGCATCTACCTAGCACCTGAACACTATATTGTAACCATGGACGTCGAGTCTCTTTATACTAGTATTTGACACCAGGATAGTTTACAAGCCGTCAAATCATTTCTGGAGACAGAAGGACAAAGTGATTTCCACACCTTCTTACTGGACCTACTAAGCTTTGTCCTTGGTAAAAATTATTTTACCTTCAACAACGAATTCTTCATACAAATCCAGGGAACAGCGATGGGCGCGGCTTGCGCGCCCACGTATGCCAACCTGTTCCTCGGATGGTGGTAGAAGGAATGCGTCTTCTGCGACATCAATGATATCTATACCGACCAAATCACAGGTTGGTATAGATACATTGATGATATCGTTATGCTGTGGCATGGAAACCTGGTGGATCTACAAAGTTTCATCCAAATCCTAAACACCAACACCCTCAACATCAAACTCACTTTTGAATACAGTCAAGCAGAAGCTACTTTTCTTGCCTTAACAGTGTACAAAGAAGAAAATGGAGCACTTATGACCAAACTTTACAGAAAACAGACTTCTACCAACAGCCTTCTCCATCACCAGAGCGCACATTTTCTCCCCACAATAAAAAACCTACCAAAATGAGAATTCATGCGGCTCCACAGAAATTGCACAGATACCCATATCTATGACATCAAAAGTCAAGAACTCGCCATCAGATTACAAAACAGAGGATACAGCAAGAAAAGCATTAAAAATGGTAAATATCATGCCATAACTTTGGATAGACAAACACTTATTTTCCCAAAACATAAGACTAAGGAAACTCAACAACCCATCCGGTTCATTAGCAATTTCTGTAACGAATGGCAGGACCTTCAAAATATTCTTCGCACACACTGGCCAATCCTTTTGAATGATGACACACTGAGAAAGGCACTAGGAGACAAACCCAACCTTAGCTGGCGCAGAGCACCAAACCTCCATGACAAACTGGTCCAGAGCCACTTCTCCAAAAGGAAAACATCACCACCAAAAGCAACAGGCACATATCCGTGTGGCCATGGCAAGGCATGTGAATTTTTGGAAAAGAGGACAGAAATAGAAGACCGGTATGGCAGAAAACTTAAAATCCAGCACTACTTCAACTGCGAGACTAAAAACATGGTTTACTGCCTGGAATGCCAATGCAATTTCAGGTATGTCGGAATGACAACACGCCCTTCCAAACAAAGACTACTTGAACATGTGGGCAACATACGCAACGCGGCATCAGATTTGAACAAATTCACGAAACTAACTTCAGTGGCGCGTCACTTTTACAAACACCATGGAGGATCATCCAAAAACCTCAAGGCTTTTGGACTGGAACAACTACATCCTTGAATCAGAGGAGGAGATGCCACCAGGGAACTCCTGAAGAAAGAGAGCAACTGGACCTTCAGATTAAACACAGTGACACTGAGAGGTCTCAACGAGTTCATCAATTATGGAGTCTTTCTGGGTTCATATCATGACAACTCCTCTCCCTACCATACCAATTACTGCTCCCCTCCTTAAAAATCCATATTTCCACTAGCTCTGCCAAATACTATATCTTCCTCACTTTACCCATCCTAACCTCTATTTTACCTTTACCCCCCCCCCCCCCCCCCCCCGCCTCATAAGAGGATATCACACCTTATGGCACTATTAATCCTCCCTCCAGGTTATTCCCACCATGTTTCTAATTATATATTCACATAACTCACTTATTTTAGTTTATGTTGACACACTCCACCGGGAAATTAATACTGCCTCTTTAAATTATATTTAAATTCTCTTTATATAGTAGCAGCTTCCACTCACTCACCCTACATACTATCTAAAAGATACATCCCTTCCCCACACTATCACTTTTTCTGTAGCATCAGTGGCACTCCTATCTTTCACTTGTCTACATGGTCACTCTTATATTCTCAATTCCCCTTTTTCTCACATTTATATTTACATTTATATCTATTCATCACACATTCACATATTTTATACAATTTATTTACTTCCTATTAATAAATTTCAATCATATCCACATTTGTATTTATATTCACAATCCCGTTTTTTTATTTGATCAGGATCCAACTATTTACTTACTATTATAACCAATCCCATCATAAATCTCCAATTTCACTCTACTATACCACTATCATCACTATATTGCAACAGAATTGATACTTTTCCAGTAACATCACACATGTTACCATGTATATTTTTTGCATATCATCCCTTTGCAACTTATGCACACATATCACTAACCAGCGGACAACATACTGCCTGATTTTATACAGTCTCAAACATATCTACATTATTCCTCAGCAATCCTTCTCCACTTTATGCAAAATTACCACTCTTCTGATCGCATTCTGTTAAAATATCTATGGTCCCACACTTCATCATTATACTATTATATAGATCCTACACATTCACAAACATATCCCAAAAAAATAAAAAAATTCTCTTCAACAACTCTTCTCCATTTTTATAAAAAATTACCAATTTTCGTATTGCATTCTGTCAGAATATGTACGGTCTCACTTTAATCATGATAATATTACCTAGTAGCATTGCCAGATATCAGCTGATTATTGACATTACTGTAGCGCTGTACACCTCAGCCCAAATAATTAATTGGTCTGGTCAGTCCCTCCCCTTACCTGATCTAACACAGGATTGGCAAGAGACCATTTAAATAATGACAAGCCAGTCCTACCTGTATTCAGATTTAGAAAGCCATACGTGAAACGTATGTCTCGGAAACACAGGTTCCCGCTGTGCACAAGCGGGCACCTCCCCGCCTCATTTGCTTCAAGCATCCAAATCCTGCAATTGTGCTGATCTTGCGACTGCATTTACTGCAAAAACCGTGGTTGAAATCAGATGACTCCCTCCCCCCTCACAGCCGGCACACGCTGACTGCTATTCCCATGCCGGAGGAGACCAGTGAGACCGGCCCGAACATCTGGCTTTTGCTGCTCGCTTACTCCACCACTCACGGAGATCCTTGGTCCGGCAGAAGATCACCACCTCTGTTGTGACACCCAGCGTCTGGTTATTCACGCATCTCTTCTGCTACAACACACTTCATGACAGCTGATTATCACTTCTGATTCCAGAAGCTGGCTCCCGCAGATAAGTGCTTCCACATCTGACAAATCTGCCAGATTGCACATCAAACAGTCCCAATCTGTGAGTTCAGCAGCCATTGCGGCATTTGTCTTGCAACTATCACTGTGATCATTCTCTAACCTCCTTCTTTCTCCACCATATATAGAAATATCACTGTATAAATTACACTGTGGCACTGGGCGATTACGCCAGCCATTTAACAAGTATATGTATACTAACCATATATTTAGCTGCTCATAGTATCTCTATCCCTCCCCACAAAAGGAGACAGCATAATATTACAATGCCAGCCTACTGCTGAAGACAGGAGATTAGAACCCACATCAAATGCTATGCAGACTACTTATACCATACTTTACATCAATTGCAGGTTTTTCATACTAGGGATTGCATAAATGCTGCTTTTTTAGAGTGTATACCTAGATTCCCTCTTGTTCCCCTTTTTTTCTGACTAATCCTGCACGGCATCCCAGTGGTGTACTTCTGAACCTAAGTTGTTTTCCCTGCAATGCCATTTTCGACAACAGGGACCAAACTGGGGACACTTGAGGACCACATGCCCAAACACATTTAATACTTACTTACTTCAATACCTCGCTACCAGAGTGTTATCGCTCACCCGTTGTCCACTACAGTCATCACTGTACACAACAGGCAGCAGCATACACCAGGAACTATAGTGACTTCTATCTCACCTATCACCACTTACTATTGGTTCACTCATTCCCAGAGGCCCAATTTGTGACCCTGCACTGTTTCATATACAACAGGGTCGATTTTGGTTACCCCTGGCAACAGCAGAAACCTTCTTTCCTCCCAACTCTTATACTTGTGATGCTCTTGGGGTCCGCTCAAGTATGCATCCACTGAATACTTTCACATGCGTAGATAGCAGCCACTCTCTGAGCAAATACCTTTCTCAAGTATTTAATCCACTTTTCTATTATCTCTTACTTTACCACCTAATCGTAAAGCAGCAACAATGTATTGATTGGATGTCATTATATACAATGTTATAAAAGATTACTTTATAAGCAATGTGAGGCAAGTTGTCTGTATTACCAGTGGAGATTGTTTATTAAGCCGTAAAGTTATATCTCTCCCTATACTTAGATCTTCAGACAACAGGGAAAGCTTATATTTCACAGCTTTCTCACCACCAAGTATCTCCCACATTAATTTTGATACAAGTGGGAATTCTATGTTTGTTTAATGTTGTTTTGTCTCTGTCCTATGTCACTAAGGTCTGCCTAAATAGACCTATTTTACCAATAATAAAATACAGTTTTAACAGAGTTATAATACTGTACTAGAAGGCTGTGCCCCACCCGGGAGACTTCTTTGTATTCTATCTTGGATATTTCTTTTTTAATCTACTTACCCTAATCCCTGGGAGCACTTTCTCAACCATACAGCGAATTATTCATTCATTTTGTTGTACGGAGTATGCCTTCATCACCCACGACAAATTAATCCTGTGCCCCAGGCCCACTTCCCCATCCCCCCCTTTTTCCCCCTACTATTATCAGTTTCCTGTAATAATACAGTACTTGGGGTCCCGCATAATACCGGTGGGGCCCGTCATGTGTATCGTATACTGTAATAATACTTGGGGGTTACAATATTTGTCACAATGGGGTTTATTCTAGTTCATTCTTTCTGACAAAATCCTTCTTAGATGGACAAAACCATGTGCACTGCAGGGGGGCAGATGTAACATGTGCAGAGAGAATTAGATTTGGGTGAGTTATTTAGTTTCTGTGCAGAGTAAATACTGACTGCTTTATTTTTACACTGCAATATAGATCTCACTTTGAAGAAAAACCCCACCCAAATCTAATTCTCTCTGCACAAGTTACATCTGCCCAACCCGCAGTGCACATGGTTTTGTCCATCTAAGAAGGATTTTGTCAGAAAGAATGGACTAGAATAACCCCCAATGTTTTTTGTAGACCTGTCGTGAAAACAGCGGAGGGAGGAGAGGCCACGCCGCCACCGCACCACCGAGGAGGAGTCGGGCCCCAGCTCAGCTGGTAAGTACTGTACAGTTTAACACCAGGGGTGCCACCTTGTGTACCGGATAATACTTGTGGGCCTGACATGTGTACTGTACTGCATAACACCTGTGGTCCAACCATTTACTGTACAGTACAGTATGTTTACAGTATTTTGTCTTATTTTTTACAGTTGCAGCATCCGAAAGCCGCCCCCCACCCAGAACGAGGAGGAGGAGCAGCCAGGCCCCAGCTCTGCTGGTAAGTACTGTACAGTAAAACACCAGGTGGACCGCCATGTGTACCCTATAATAATACTTGGGGTCCCACATAATACTGGTGGGGCCCACCATGTATATCATATAATGATACTTGAGGTCCCGCATAATATCGGTGAGGCCCGCCATGGTACCGGTTAATACTTGTGGGCCCGACATGTGTACTGCATAACACTTGTGGTCCAACCATATACTGTTCAGTACAGTATGTTTACAGTATTTTGTCTTATTTTTTACAGTTGCAGCATCTGAAAGTTGCCCCCCCCCCCCCCCCCAGGAGGAGGATGAGGAGGATCAACCGCTGTTTAGTAAGTACAGTGATACAGTACAGTACATACAGTATAAATAAGTGGGGTTGGGTGTGAATAATGATCAACAATGCTGTGTAATGGTAAAACAAGGTTTATTTCATAAAACAATACACAATCTTGCATAAATGATACAATGCAGGCGGTACTGTGCAATATTATTGCCAACCGTTATGAGAGGTTAGAGATCTTACAGTATCTCTGCTGCAAAGTACAGTAGCTGGATCTATGGTTATGTGGTCGCTTATTGCAATTGGTCAAGGGTACTGGTGGTGGTATGAAAAGTGGGGTAAATTACAGTCCTGTTGTTATTAAGTGTGTGGTGGGGGGTGTCCAACACACCTAGTCCGACTGCGGCATCTCGCTAGTCTTGACCTAGATATCATAGGTCAGATATCAGATATCATTGTAATGGATGTGGAATAGGAGGAGGGAGAAGAGGAAGAGGAGGACTCCTCAAGTGGTAAGAATTACAGTAGTACTGTAGTGTACTGTACCTGTCGCTCTCTATCTTTCTACTGTACAGTATCTCAAACTCTCTCTGACTACTGTACTGTATCTCTCCATCTCTCTCTCACTTTACTGTACAGTATTTCTCATTTTTTATCCACTACAGTGCCATTTGTCCATTTGGACCCAAGGCCTGAAGACAGCCTGTCGATTCCCCAACAGGACAAACAAGGATACTGGTGACCTGCGACCAGGCCCAGGCACTGGGCAACCAAATAGAGGTAAATTATATAAGGCAGTATTCAATGCTGCCTGCACGCGGCCGGTGAGGGGGCTAAACATTTGGGGTCCTTGCTGTTTAACCCCCACGCTGGACGCTCACCCAATGCTCCGGGGGAATCCCCGCTATCACAGGAGTATTCACCCAAACAGTGAGGCTTGCCACTAATGCATGGAGCCTGCTGCATTTAGCCATGATTTCCGCTGCTTCTTCGGCTGCATACGCAGATTCCCCCTCGCTTCTAAATTGGAAAGAGGGTGAATCTGTGCTTGCGGGGGGGTCAAGTGAATACTGACAGGGTGAGCTGTGACAGTGAGCGGGCAGCCCTGCTCGCTGTCACAGCTCGCCCCTGGCATTGAATATACCCATTTGAGTACTGTACAGTACAATGTGAATACTGTATCAATGTTTTCCAAAGCTGTATACACAAGTGGATATTTTTCCAGGGGATTTTTACTACATCGTCAAAATTGGCTAGAAGGTTAAGCAGAATCACCCAGTGTGCACACAGCAAAATTTCCAATAGACACCACCTGCACAGGGTATTTACAATAACTGTGGAAGGCAGGATGGTACTTGTATACTATCACGGCTCACACAATGGGCATTGTACAGGGAAAAATCGCATCGCATGCGATCGCATGCGATGCGATGCAATGGCATTTTTCACAAAAATCATGGACATGTGTTCAAATCATGAACCCCAAATGGCATTTTTCGCACTGTATCACCCCCACTATCAACGTCAACCCGAAGCGGCGGTACGCGTCCTTCGACCTTTTCATACCCCCACTATCCACGTCGGCATGGAGTTGAGAATAGAAAGTGTGGCGAGCGCAGCGAGCCACCGAGCCCGAAGCGTGGCGAGCCCCACGAGGGGACGCGGATACCTGTGAAGCCCGCGAGGGGACACGGATACCTGTGAAGGTATCCGCGTCCGCTCGCCACGCTTCGGGCTCGGTGGCAAGCTGCGCTCGCCACATTTTCTATTCTCAACTCTATTCTCAACTCCACGCCGACGTGGATAGTGGGGGTATGAAAAGGTCGTAGGTCGCGTACCACCGCCCCTCACGGGCTCGCTGCGCTCTCGCCACGCTTCAGGTTGGCATTGATAGTGGGGGTGATACAGTGTGAAAAATGCCATTTGGGGTGCATTTTACATGATTTGAACACATATCCATGATTTTTGTGAAAAATGGCATCGCATCGCATGCGATCACATGCGACGGCATGCGATGCAATTTTTTCACAAATGCATTAAAATCCCGGTAAAATCGCATCGCATGCCATCGCATGCCATTACATATGGCATGCGATGGCATGCGATGGGAGTCGTGATAGTATACAAGTACCGGCAGGATTTACTGCACTGTACTTACAGTAGCTGTATAAGCTCTGATGGCTATTGTAACTGCTGTACATCTCGATTACATTACACATGGGGTATAGTGTAAATCGCCAGGACTGAGTCCCCTGTGTATACCCATCAAGATAGATTACAGTACTTTATTACCACTACGACACTGTACAATACTGTATACAGTATTTGTGTTGTCCTGTACATTAATATTGTCCTTTTCCCTCCCTACAGAAGAGCTTTGAAGGAGGCTTGACATTGTGCAGGTGATGGTGCACGATTTTGTAGGCCTTTTTTTCATATTTTATATTGTGCACTTTTTTTATTATAGTATTTAATTGTTTATTTTTGTTTTAATAAAAATGTTATTTTGTTACTTCGGTGTGTCTTTGTGATTTTACTGTATGGGCTAGTACAGTACCTTACTTAGTGTACAGATGGAGCGAGCTCCATCTTTGCAGGGGCTGGTGATAGATTCGCCAGCCCCGCCAGCGGCTGGCTTCCGCCAGGGGCACGTGCGCACGAGACGCTCGCGCGCCCCTTTGCCGGCCTGCTGCCGCCTCCAACGCCTCCCCCGCTGGTCCTCCTCGCTTCACCCCCCCCCCCCCCGAACTGGGCAGCATCTCCCTGAAGCGGAGACGGGCAGGGAGACGCACGTGTGTGTGAGACGCACGCGCGTCCCAGTCTATCGCAGGCGCTTGCCAATGCAAGGGATCTGGCGAGCACCGGCCAAGGATGATGGCCACTCCATCTGTATGCTACTGGAAAGAAACACTTATTGACAGCAGATGGATGATATGGAATACAGTACAATCAATAGGGAAAAGGTCCAGTAACAAGGTACAGTACAGTACAGAACAATAAAAAAAGGTAACATCACACATAAGTTTTTTGGCTTTTTGTATTTTTGGTATTTTTTATATTTGTTTGGGGTGGGGGGTCTAGGTACAGCATAGACTGGTGAAGGGAAATACAGTACCGTAGGGTGAGGTGGAGGGTTTTTTTTTTGGGGGGGGGGGGGGGGGTGTTTGGAACACTGATGCACATGTAGAACAAATCAGTGAAGGAAAATAGCAGTTGCTGGATGCACTGCGCCACAATGGACTGATGCGGATTGATGATGCGGTATTACAATACAATCATTGGGGAAAAGGTAACAAGGTAATGTACAGAACAATATGAAAATTGTAACATCACACACAACTTTTTATGTATTTACTATTTGTTTTTTATATTTTTTTATGTATTTGTTTAAGGTGGGAAGATCTAGGAACCCCACACACACAGAAAAACAGACCGGTGAAGGGACAATAAAAAAGGTAACATCACACATCCCACAGAATAAATGGTTTTGTTTTTTTTCCCGTTTTTTTCCCACTCGAAATAGACACTTTTATTGACAGCAGATGATATGCGATAGTCACTTTTATAAATGCTTGCCGTGGATTCCAATTTACTGATTTAATAACACCTTAGTAAAAGTAAAGTGGGAAAACGGAGTCATAACTACAAGCATTATACCTGTGTTGCACCGAAGGAAAACTGAAGGCAAACTACTACAAATCAACAAAAACACACATGGGGTGACATTTAATAGAATGAGAGTTTTTCGCAATTCTTAAAATCGCACCATATTGCCGCACATAGCACTTTTTTGCATTTTTCCCTTGTAATCCACATATTTAATGAAATGCGAATTAGCTGGGACATTTTGCGATATGGTGAGATTTGTGGTGATTTTAAGTCATGGAAATGTGTGTATTTTCAGTCATGAAAATGTGCACATTTCAAAACCTGCGATTTCTGGTAAAAAAAAAAAAGTTAAAAAAAAACGACGTGGGGTCCCCCCTCCTGAGCATAACCAGCCCCGGGTTCAAAGAGCCGGTCAGCATGGGCAGGGGTCCTGGGGGAGTGGGGACCCCCCCAAAGAAGGAGTCCCCCCCTCCAGAACTTACCTGCCCATGCTGAAGCCCGGGGCTGTCCTCGATGCCCCTGGGCGGTGGGCATCGAGCTGATACTTGTGTAAAAATATAGAGGATAAACTATTATCTTATACCGTGGAACTATGCGTCCCAGCAAGCCTCCCCTGCATGCTGGGACTTGGAGAACCACAAGTCCCAGCATGCGGGGCATTAAAGGGCCCTCTGTCACTTGTAGTTCCACAGTAAAATAAATAGTTAAATAAACACACTGACACCCATTACAAATAAAATTTTAATACATACAAAGCCCAAACATACTGATACTTACCTATCTTGAGCCCGTATGTTGGTCCCTTAGTCTGGTGTCCGATGCTCCGAGGTCTGGGGCTCCAGGGCTGAAGAGTCCTGGGTCCAGGATCCGAAGAAATCCATAGGGGGACCTGTGGAAGAAAATCCTACTCCCCAAGTTCCTCTGGAGAAGATCTGTCATCTTGATCAGACGTAGTCCAGGTCTTCTGCCCCGCGTGAGGTCTTCAGCGTCTACTCCCGCTGGTACCCGTGTGACGAACTATACGGAGAGAGGATGATGTTCCATCTTCAGTGTCTTATCTCCTTTGACCATTTGGCCATTAGTGTTCAGCTGTAGCCTGACCTGAACAGACCCACTATATTATTCGAATTAGTGACCTGCAGCTTTTCTGAACAGTAAAAAAAGAAAGACATTGAACAACATCATCAAACAGGTAATTTCAACTTTATACTTTTACTGTCTGAACATGGCTAGGAATAACAGATGCACAGGCAAAATTTTTAAAACTATGTGTGCAAACGCTAGAAGCCTAGGAGACAAAATTCCTGATCTAATTGCAATAATGAAAAGGGATGACCTAGACATTGTGGCTATCACAGAGACATGGGGCCTTATTCTGGTCTGTGCGTACTTTCCCGAATTCTTACGGATGGCGTTTTTTAGCCGTCTGCGCATGCGTGGGCAACGCTGTGCGCATGTGCCACGCATGGTCTCCGTACTTGTTCGCACTAATACCGTACAGAAATGTGCACCGCAAACACTCGGGAAATATGGGCGTAATATGGGCGTCATTCGGAAGTACACAGGGGCGTAGTTTCAAAGTGGGCTAAACTGGGCGTAAACATGGGCGTACACGAGGGAGTGCACTCATTCTGGTAGGCGTGCATTCGGACAGCACACCGAATGCACAAGAACCAAAAGGCTAGAAATATGCAGTGTCCATAAGCAAGTATTTCTTTGCGGACACCACTCGGTCATGCACTAGGCAATCGGAACGCCTAATCACTACGGGCGCACCTCAACCAATGTCAGCTGAACACAATACAATCCACTCCTTTACTCATTACTCATTAATTACACGCTTCTCATTGCTTCAATTGGAACCATTGCAGCTTAAATGGACCATTACTAAACACACACATATATGCTGCAGTTTGGACACACATTTACACTGCAACCAATGGACTGAACTTACTATCACTAATATAAATAGACATGTCACTTCTACATTTAACAATTAAACCACACATTTGGGGATCAAATTATAAATTTATTACAATAACTTCAAAAAGAAAATGGAAAGCATGTTATTTGACACAAGCAACAAATTAAAAGGTACCAAGGCAGGAATGTACAAATAAATAAATAAATGTATTTGTGACATACATAGCCACAGCAGAATCATTAGGAACACATCAGGTGGCTTCACAACAAAAGTATAGCACCAACACTTCAAGTACAGCAGACAGTAATGGTAGCCGAAAGAGGGCAACAGGGGAACCAAACAAGACATTCGAACCGAGGGCAAATGTGGGTACCCTCTGCACGGGATTGGACACAGGACGCTGACACACACAGCTCAATGAAAGATTTGGGAAGACATAAGGGTGGAGATTAATGCGGACACAAGTTCATTTGCGGGCACGTTTGGGCCTGGTAGGCTCCATGCCACGTACAGCAGCTCTTCGGCCACGGTCACGTTGTGATGGTGGCCCAGGTGGAGCAGATGCTGGTGAAGGGGGGGATGGTGTTCCCCCTCTGCCAGCAGGGAGTGCTGCTGGTGGAAATGCACCAGAAACGGATGACAATAGGGCCCTATTGCTTGAAATTAGCTCCACCATAAGCTCATTATGGTGGAGGAGGAGGTCATTTTGGCGCAGGGCTTGATCTGGCAGCACCTGCAGGCTTGCAGCTATTGACTGCTGGGTGCCAGCCATGGCCTGCTGGCTCCCAGCCATAGCCTGCAGGCTCCCAGCTATTGCCTGCTGGGTGCTGACCAAACCCTGCATGACGTCCTCGGTCCTACGCATCCGCTCTGATGCTAACTCTCCCTGCTGGTGAATCTGCCCAAGCACCTGCACCCACCTGTGGTACTCCGGTTCGGCCGGTGGCTGCTGCTGCTGCACATGGCTGCCACTGGTGGCAGGTGGCACAGACTCCTCAACCTCCTCAAGAGATTCTTGACCAAGCGGTGGGGATGCTGGTGAAAGAGAAAATTACAATTACAACACATTCCAAGACAATTACTACCAACTACTTATGCCATGGCAAATAATTACCTTCAAGAAAAGCAGCAAAGACTTCCGCTGGGGCCTCGCTATCCATGTTGCTCACCCCCCGGACCTCCTCTACTGCAATGCAGCACTCGGCCATCTCCTCCAGGGGGGTGAGCTTCAGGCGGCCTGGCATGGGGCCAGCCCCAGAGGTGTGGCTGTGTTCCCACTGTTTGGTCAGTTTCTTCTTGAGGTTGGTTTTGAAGTCGTGCCACCTGCAATCAAAGTTTACATATTACTACATGTCACTCCTCATGTTTGCTGTAGCAGCCATTGCAATGTGCAACAGATTACAACATGTGCTTCATTACACCAAACTTACATTATATTAAACTATAAAACCAACCCTTAGAAGATACATTCACACTCACCCTACAATAACTATCGACTAAATGACATGGCAATCATGTCTGTGGCTCCAAGCAACGTGACCGACCATTTACCAACTCCATCTAACATCTAATTTAAACATTACTGGTCTTGTACTGCTCAAATGTAACACACATGAACTTGCCTCTTCTTGACGTGCTCCACCTCACGAACTTGTGGAGCTACCTCATTAATCTCCGCAGTTATGTCCTCCTAAATCTTCCATCTCCTTGTGTGTGTCAACCTGTCCTGTGGACACTCGATCCAATACCGTGCACGGGGTACCAGGATGGCAAGCTCCTGCGGTTCGAATGCCATGTTCCTGCTGCTTGGTTCCTCTGTTGGCCTCTTTCGGCCACGCCCACGCCCACGGCCACCTGTCGCTGTACTTGAAGTGCTGGCCAGGCTACTCTGTTGGGAAGCCACCTGTTGTGTTCCCAATGATTCTGCTAAGGCAGAAGATGGCCCAGCTGCAGATTGGGCTGATGTGGATGGGCCAGCTGCCTGCTCTTCTGCCACTGTCTGGTCTGTGGTGAGGGGCACATAGGAGGTGCTGGAGTCCAGGCGTTCAAAGAGTTCCTGGCACTCCTGGTCTCCCTCAGATTGAGATCCTGCCATGTTTGCAACAACTTTTTGCCTTTCTAGCACACCTTTATATACTATTTCTTTAATTGGCGCACATCAGCGACACCCTGCGTTCCATGCGGCAGCGTTCTGTACGGCAGCGTAGACCGTGCGGCGCATAGGCCACGCCCATACCAGTGAAAAAAAAATAATTACAAAACCAGGCATACTTTCTAAGTCTGATTTAGTAGGTATTGGCAGATTTCAACACCAATAAACACCTAAAACGGTGGCCAGACATGAAATCTATATGTGAATGTACATTTGTACTGTGCACTTGTTTGGTATGTACAACAAATGACACTAACCCATTCCATATTATAATCCAGTCAACCACTCAGGCAATAGTAATCAGTGCTTGCATCCAAATCACATGTGAAAGGTCTCCAAATACTGGCTTGATGCTAGGTACATTTCATTCCACATCTCTAGTGTGGGCCGGTAGAAGGTAAGTGTTCACATGGCACCATGGCCTAATATTGGGAAAAGGTCTTGCACTATTTGCTATGTTTCTGGTGTATAGCTTTCACTATAATAAAGCTGTCTAGTTTGGTACCTTGTAGAGTTAGGTGTAACTGGCTAGTGATGCACACTATTTCACCTGTTGTTTTCACCCATGTTTGGTGAATATAATATATTATAGATAATGGATTGCAAACTTCTTTCACCCTGTCTGTTTTGGAGATACTAAGTAATGGCATGGTCTGCTCAGCTATGCAAAGCTACAGCAAGTGTTGTTTTGCGATGCAATGGTTTAGCCGTCTGTTGCGGCGCTTACACGCTGTTAATGAAAAAATGAACAATAAAGTTAATACCAAATATCACTCTGAACAACCAATTACAGGACATGATTGCTTGAATTGTGCCATTGCTAAGATGGCGGCCTATGGGAGAGCAGCCCCATTCTCGCCCGCGGAGATGAGGGCACTGGTCTCCGTTATGGAGACCAGGCTGGGGCATGCGGGCCTTTTTATTACGAATAGGCAGAAGCGCCATGTCTATGCCGCGGCCCGCAGGTGCATATTCGAGCGCACCCAGGTGCGCAGGACCATCGCTCAGCTGGAGCGGTGATGGTCAGATCTGAGGCGGAGACAGCCGGATTTGCTCCAGCAAATCAGGGCCAGCATTGTACGATGTGAGTGTTTACACATTAAATGGCCAATTGTACATTATTGCTTCCATGACCTTTTTTTAGCCAATAAAGGTAACCTGGCTGATCACGAGTTAAACATGGCATACACTATATGTGTGGTACTTCCTGTTTGACATGCTGTAATGTGGGTCTAATATGTCATTGTTTTTGGTGAATGATGAATGAACAAATCATGTGCCTTATTTAACACTCTGCATTTTGATTTTTCTTACAGCATGTGAACGTGCAAGACAGGCCTGTGAGCAGGGCCAGGAGGAGCAGGGCCAGGAGGAGCAGGCCCAGGAGGAGCTGGCCCAGGAGGAGCAGGCCCAGGAGGAGCTGGTGGCCGAGGAGGAGCTGGCCGAGGAGGTGGTGGCCGAGGAGGAGCTGGCCGAGGAGGTGATGGCCGAGGAGGTGGTGTCCGAGGAGGAGGCCTGCGAGGTGATGGAGCTTGAAGAAAGTGGTAGGTAAACATAAGGCATCATTAATAATTGGTGGTACTACTATTTGTTATGTACCACTGCTGAATCTAGTGTGTTTTACTCTATTATTAATTAATAAACTAAAGTGGGTTACAACAGACACACTTAGGGGTTATAGGCCCAAGCTGCAAACGTGAAATCTGGAGGCTCACGTAGGTGATGAGTGTTTATTTATGGAGGGTCTTTCTATACAAGAACAAATAAAACATCAATGGAGTATGGTCAGGCCTGATTTATAATGGAGTCACAAGTGGGCAGTTCCCCTGGGCCCCCCTCTAGCCAGTTGGCCCGTGTTGTTGCCATGTATTTTTGAAAGCTAATATGTAGGATTGATTGACCTTAGAAATTGTTTGGTGTATGGAAGCAGATTAGTGCTGCACTTTCACCTATCTGGCAAATGTGACAATGATTCAGGAAGTAAGGGGTAGAGGGACTAGGCTAGCCTTTTTATGTGGTATCTATCTATCTATCCATCTATGTATACATCTATGTATCTATCTATCTATCATGCAGTTTAGCTATTAAGCAGTAACATGCAGGTATATATGTATGGCAAAATGTGGCATGTTGTAGTGGATGTAGCTTTCTAGTAGATTGGTGAGTGTTTTGGCAGGAGAAGTGTGAGTGAGGCTCAAGTGTTGTTGTGATTTTGATACATACATTGGCAATTTTATCACTCACATATTCTGTAGTGTAACCCACTGTGTGTGTGTGTGTGTCACCATCTTTTTTTTTCTATTAGAAACAGTATTGCCTATGTAATTGTTTGTATGTATGATTTATCATGCTGTAGGTACTTAGGATTGACTGTACAAGGTCTACCTGAATAGCATAATTAATGTTGAACCCCCTTTAACATGCCCACAGATGACCAGAGGGAACAAGGCGAGGGTGTGAGAGGGGCCCTCCTCAGGCTGCGCCAGCACCTTGTCGTCATGGCTGCAGAGGTGCAGGACCTGTGCGACCTCCTGCTGTGAAGCATTTTTTTGGATGTGTATGTTAATATGTTAAAATGTTAATACATTTTTGTGATAAAAGTTAGAAGTGGTCTGTGTGTTATTGTATTATTTTACAGTATAAGTATCAATATAAGTATATAAGTATAAATAGTGCTGTTTATTTATGTAAGGTGCAAAAGGTATATACAGTATATAGATGGGTTTATTGCATAGAAGTGTTTGAAAGTGAAGGGTAATGTAAAGATGTACATAGTGTGTTGATGTGTATGTGTGTTTGCATGTGAAGAATAATTGATGATGTCATATGCATACATAACATATGGGCGTAAAGGGGAAAGAAAGAATGTTGTGAACTTAGCATGATGTAAGGGTTAATCTAAAGTGGTAGTAAAGTGTTTAATTATCAATTAGTTAAATAATTGATGACCATTAAAAACAATCCCTTTTTAATGAGATTGCCTAATTGCATAAGTGGGTCATGTTACAGATTTGGGTGTTCTGATAATAGTGGTGATTTGTGCGTAAATACACCGCATCGGTGCGTACGGGCAGTTTCCCGTCCGTTTTGACGCGGTAAGACCGTGCAGACGCTGTAAGACCGTGCAGAATCTGTGTGTGTCCACCGCACATGCAAGGTTTGGATGTTGTCCGTAAACACGCCCTCTTCTTAAAGAGTGAGTCCGTCCAAATGCGGAGGCTCGGTGGGCGTTTCTTCGGACGATGTCCGCACAGCGTGGCGTGCGGCCCGCTCCGAAAGATTTCGGGAAAGTACGCACCGACCAGAATAACCTCCATGGTGTAATGAGAACCATGGCTGGGACATAGCTATATGAGGATACAATTTATTTAGGAAGGACAGAATGGGAAGAATCGGAGGAGGAGTAAAAATGTATGTAAAGAAAAGCATAAATGCTACTTTAATACAAAACATTGAAGAAAAACTGAGGCCCTTTGGGTGACCATAGAAATGGTGGAGAAAGACATTATTTGTAATGGGGTCATCTATAGGCCACCAGGCCAGGGGCAGGATTTGGACAGGAGCCTATTGCTTGATGTCACTAAAATGGCTTTAAAGGGAGAAGTCATAATCATGGGAGACTTTAATCTACCTGAGGTGAATTGGGAGGAGTCTTTTTCAAGATCATCTACAAGTGTCAAATTTCTAAATTCCCTACAGGGAGCATCTCTCAAGCAATTGGTGAGGGAGCCTACTCGCAAAGACTCAATATTAGATTTAATACTCACAAATGGTGACAGGATATCAGACATATATGTGGGTGAGAACCTGGGATCCAGTGATCATCAAGTAGTATGGTTTAGTATCAAGGCAGGGTCCAACTCCAGTCACACAAAAACTAAGGTGTTGGATTTTAGGAAGGCTGACTTTGCAAAAATGGGGAGATGTTTAAGCGACTCAGCGGATTGGAGGAACTTGAAAGGAGTGCAGGAGAGGTGGAAAAAATTAAAAAGTGCAATACTATAGGCAATGGACCTTTGTATCAAAAGGGTTAAGAAAAGTACTAGGAAAAGGAAGCCAGTGTTGTTTACTAAAGAGGTATCAACTAGTGTAAAAGCAAAAAAGATGGCCTTCAGGACATACAGGCAGACTCAAAATAATAATGACAAAGAAGTGTATCTTGCCAGACGCAAAGAGGCTCAGAAAGTGATCAGGCGTGCCAAAGCACAATCTGAGGAGAAAATGGCTCAGTCAGTAGACAAAGGAAACAAAACTTGTTTTAAGTATATAAGTGAAAGGAGAAAATCAAATGGAGGAATAATAAGACTGCGGACAGACACTGAGAATTTGGTGGAGGGAGACAAGGCAATTGCAGATCATCTAAATAATTACTTTTTCTCCATATTCACTATAAAAGGAGAAGGGAAAGGACCACAGTTAAGTTGCAAGGACATTCATAAAAATAAGGTAGATGGGAGTACATTTACTAAGGCGAAAGTCCTAACAGAACTTTCAAGACTGAAAGTGGATAAATCAATGGAGCCAGACGGAGTGCATCCAAGGATACTAAAAAAACTAAAAGATGTGTTGGTAGCGCCATTAACAGAATTATTCAACCAGGCACTAGATACAGGTTCAGTTCCAGAGGACTGGAGAAGAGCAAATGTATTTCCACTGCACAAGAGCGGAAGCAAAGAAGAAGCAAGTAACTACAGACCAGTGAGCCTTACATCAGTAGTAGGGAAATTAATGGAAACACTATTAAAAGAAAGAATAGTGGAATATCTTAAATTAAACAACTTACAGGATCCAAAACAGCATCATGCCAAACAAGTCTCATTGACTTTTTTGACTCCGTGACCAAAATACTAGATGAAGGGGTGCTGTAGATGTGGCATATCTAGACTTCAGTAAGGCATTTGACACTGTCCCACATCGCAGGCTACTAAATAAACTTGAACGTGTGGGATTGGATTATAAAACAATTAAATGGATAAGAACCTGGTTGCAGGATAGGAAACAGACAATTGTAGTAAATGGAGTGCATTCTATGGAGGGACATGTTACCAGAGGAGTACCCCAGGTATCTGTACTTGGACCATTGCTCTTTAATATCTTTTTTAGTGACATTGAAAATGGTATTGAAGGTAAAGTATGCCTTTTTGCAGATTACACAAAGATATGCAACAGAGTAGACACACCAGGAGGGGTAAATCAAATGACTGATGATCTAATTAAACTTGAGAATTGGTCAAGGGCATAGCAACTACAGTTTAATGCTAAAAAAATGCAAAATTATGCACTTGGGACTCAAAACCCCAAAGGATCAATATAGTATCAAGGGTACTATAATGGAAACTACTGAGGAGGAAAGAGTCACTATTTCACTATTTCTAGGAGTCACTATTTCAAGTGACTTAAAGGCAGGAAAGCAATGTAGCAAAGCAATGAGGAAGGCTAGTCAGATGCTTGGTTGCATAGAGAGAGGAAACAGTAGCAGAAAAAAGATGTAATAATGCCACTTTATAGGTCATTGGTACGGCCTCATCTGGAATACTGTGTCCAGATCTGGAGACCATATCTTCAGAAGGATATAAATACATTGGAGAGTGTACAAAGAATGGCAACTAAAATGCTGCATGGCCTACATCCAGGGCCGGCGCCACCACTAGGCAGAACTAGGCATTTGCCTAGGGCGCCGGTACCTGAAAGCAGGGAGCAGGGAGCAGGGTAAGTCTGTGATTCTTCATCCTTCCTCCTCCCTCTCCTATCCCGCCCGTGGCATGAAACAATGCTGCTCCCCCCGCTCCCCGCTCCCATCCCGCCCGTGGCATGAAATAATGCTGCTCCCCCCGCGCCGCCCGCTCCCCTCTCCTCTCTCCTATCCCGCCCGTGTTATGAAAAAACGATGCTCGCTCCGCCCGCTCCCATCCCGCCCGTGGCATGAAACTATGCTGCTCCCCCCGCGCCGCCCGCTCCCCGCCAAGGAGATTTCTGTGCGGCACCACCTGCGCTCCGGGGGGGGGGGATCGCCCACCGCAGTATCGCCCGCCACCCCCCCCCCCCCCCCCGGCGGGCGGGCGGCGCGCGTTTTTTTTTGCCTGGGGCGGGCGGGGGGCTTGCACCGGCCCTGCCTACATCACAAAACTTACCTGGATAGACTAAAAGATCTTAACATGTAAAGTTTGGAGCAGAGAAGGGAAAGGGGGGGGCATGATAGAAATCTTCAAATATATCAAGGGTTTTAACATAGTACAGGAGGAAAATTTTCTTCAAAGGAAAAGAAGTAATAGAACACGAGGACATGCACTGAAACTGGAGAGAGGTAGGTTCAGGGGAAATGTTGGAAAGAATTACTTCACAGAAAGGGTAGAGGATAAGTGGAATAGCCTCCCATCAGAGGTGGTAGAGGCTAAGACAGTAGACCAATTTAAACATGCGTGGGATAGGCATATGAATATCCTTACAAAGAAATAAGTATTAAAAAGTGTTGAGATTACCTGAAGGGTAAAAAAGGGGCAGACTAGATGGGCCAAATGGTTCTTATCTGCCGTTAAATTCTATGTTTCTATGTTTCTTGAGTACACTACTACATACCAGTGGATTGGCCATTTCTTTAAACTTTAACAGGCAATACTTTATACAGATGATTTATGTAATTATTACAGTTGTGCAGTGTCAGCACATCTGCCGAAAATGTACAGATCCCATCCAACAGCTGCTGCTTTGTTGTTGGCTTTGCAACATTCCTGATGTATCACTTCAGTTGAGCCCATACCAATTAAATTATTCAAACACAATGGAAGACCATCAATATCTAAAAATATTGATGGTCATCCATTGCTTAGTTAAGCACTATCGATAGTAATAGAAACAATGGCCATCCCTAATTCTGATTGGTTTATTTACTGTCAGTCAACAGTTTTCTATTTTACTACTTTTGCTCGGACCATCATGCAATAGCCTTCAGCCAGCAAGAAAATTGGTCAAGAATATAGTAAACTGTTTTCTATTTTAAAACTTTTGCTGGGACCATCATGCAACAGTCTTCAAACAGCAAGCCAATTAGTCAAGAATGTTCTTGTTATCAACCATCTGTGGTTGGCTTTGAAGGTTTTCAATTAGATTATGGTGAGGAAAGACCTCAGTAAGTTATCGAGAGCAAATAAAACCCTTATGCAAATTAGTTTAGAATTGAAACCATCTTGTTATCAACCATCGGTGGTTTTTTTCAACTCGCAAGACAATTGGTAAAGAATGTAATCAACAGTTTCCTATTTTACAACTTTTGCTGGGACCATCATGCAACAATCTTCAACCAGCAATACAATTGGTCAAAAATGTTCTTTTTATCAACCATCTGTGGCTGACTCTGAAAGTTTTCAATTAGACTAGGGCGAGGAAGGACCTCAGTAATACCCCTTTTCCACTTGCAGTCCCGGGAATGTGTTCCCGAATGCTTCATGGGACACTACCCGGGAATGTACCCTTTCACACTGCACTAAGACCTGGGATCGACCCTGGACAGCCCCATTCACACTGATCCCGGGAAATCCCTGCAAATACACATGCAGGGTATTCGTCACCATGAGCAATGTCACTTGTGCTAGATGTTCTAAGTTGAAGAAGGGTGCAGATAGGTGGCTTTCCAAGAACACTGTCTGCAGCCAAACACAAGGAGCGAGAGAGCACTTCATGAAGCCTAATCAATGGGGAAACAAGTTTCCTGTGAAAGGGAGGGCAGCACAAAGTCACACAGACATGAATCATCCATGGGAAATATAAAGGATAAAAGACATGATATGAGACAATGAGCAGAGCTTGTATAGAGTAGAGAAAACAAGTCCCCCCTCTCCTTTTTTTTTGCCCGTGGCCCCTGGTGTTGTCTGTCCAGCGTACAGAGACTCTGCTGGTCTCCTCTGCTGTCAGAGCCATGCAGCCGCTGAAATAGCCTGCGTGTCACGCAGACCCCGCCGGGAGAACTGGCTGCTTGAATCGATTCTGAGGTAGCGTAAAGTCCCGTGTAGGGTATGGTAACATTCACACTGACAGCATCCTGTGTCGATTCCGGGTCCTACCCAGATCAGGACCTGGGTAGAGATCCCGGAATGCTAAACACGGGATATTCATACAAGACCCTTTCACACTGCACTAAATCCCTGGTTGATGTGCATTCACGTGCAAAAACCCAGGATATTTTTGCAAGTGGAAAAGGGGTATAAGTTATGGAGAGCAAAAAAAGCCCTTATGCAAATTAGTTTAGAACTGAGACCATCTGATTGGTTTATGTACTGTCAGTCAACAGTTTTCTATTTTACAACTTTAGCTGGGACCATCATGCAACAGTCTTCAACCTGCAAGACAATTGGTCAAGAAGGTTCTTGTTATCAACTATCTGTGGCTGGCACTGAAAGTTTTTAATTAGACTTGGGTGAGGAAGGACGTCATTAAGTTATGGAGGGAAAATAAAGCCCTTATGCAAATTAGTTTAGAATTGAGACCATCTGATTGGTTGATGCGGTTGTCATTCAAAATAACCCATTCTGATTGGTTTATGTACTGTCAGTCAACAGTTTCCTATTTTACAACTTTTGCTGGGAACATCATGCAATAGCCTTCAACCAGCAAGACAATTGGTCAAGAATGTAATCAACTGTTTTCTATTTTACAACTGTTGCTAGGACCATCATGAAATAGTCTTCAAGCAGCAAGCCTATTGGTCAAGAATGTTCTTGTTATCAACCATCTGTGGCTGGCTTTGAAGGTTTTTAATTAGACCAGGGTGAGGAAGGACCTCAGTAAGTTATGGAGAGCAAATAAAGCCGTTTTGCAAATTAGTTTAGAATTGAGACCATTTGATTGGTTGATGCAATTGTCATTCAAAATAAGCCATTCTGATTGGTTTATGTACTGTCAGTCAACAGTTTTCTATTTTACAACTGTTGCAGGGACCATCATGCAATAGTTTTCAACCAGCAAGACAATTGGTAAAGAATGTATTCAACAGTTTACTATTTTACAACTTTGGAGAAAAGAAAAAGGTTATATACTCTACCACCTGGATGGCAGAGAATATTTTGGGCGCTTAGAGAGAAGAGAGAAGAGGATGTTGCCAAGCTGCTGACACCTGGGGGTGGTAAGGCCCCTATATAGCTGGAGCTGAAAAAGAAAAAATGTGGTTGGTGGAGCGCTATCTAATTTAAAAATTATGAATATAGTGACCAATTGGGTATTACATTCATATTTTAATATAACATATGATAAAAAAAACACAGTATATAAGGTAAAAATCAATAAAATACAATAATCACCCCTACATGGGACCTGAATGTGGAGATAAATGGATGAAAAAAGTCTCACTTGTTCCCGATAACGCTCTCTTGTTTTTAATGGCGGGATTCCATAAACCTGACTTGTAGCCTGATGTTATAAACTCCATTCATGAGGAAAGGTGGCATACGTCTCACGGAATGGAGGGCTTCAAGAATTTAGCAGGTGGTGGTGTCCCTTGGTTGTAAGTCCAATGACTTGGTTCAAAGAGGAGAGCTGGTCCAAGCGAGAATATGGTGAAGATATATTTGTAATCCACAAAGGTCCGGTAGGTAGTGTACATCTAACGCGTTTCGTCATCCACAGATGACTTTATAGCCTTTGATAAAGTCATCTGTGGATGACTAAACACGTTATGCGTACACTACCTACTGGTGCTTTGTGGATTACAAATATATCTTCACCATATTCTCGCTTGGACCAGCTCTCCTCTTTGAACCAAGTCACTGGATTTACAACCAATGGACACCACCACGTGCTAAATTCTTGAAGCCCTCCATTCCGTGAGACGTGTGCCACCTTTCCTCACGCCGGGAGTATATAACATCAGGCTACAAGTCAGGTTAATGTACACCCACCAATCCAGCACTTCCATTAAAAACAAGAGCGTTATCGGGAACAAGTGAGACTTTTTTCATCCATTTATCTCCACATTCAGGTCCCATGTAGGGGTGATTATTGTCTTTTATTGATTTTTATCTTATATACTGTGTTTTTATATGATATGTGTAGAGTTTTATTTTAGGAATCATATATCTCTCTTATCCCAATAATGGTTATTGAGATTGAAATATTATATAAAATATATTTATTATATCTGGTATTGATATAATAACATATATATTTGACATCTGCAATTATATTCTAATAGACTTTACAATACAATATGCAGAGTACTTGTCATAATTTGATTCCCCAAATATGAGAGTTCAAGACTTGTAATTTTAGCTCCAATTGGAGGATTTTATTTATAGGCAAAACAAACCATACAGAATAATTTTAACACAGTAATTGATGTATATGCTATTATATATATATATATATATATATATATATATATATATATATTTATATACGCCTCCTTGCTTATATTACATAAAATTACATTAAACAATTGACAGACTTAGACTGCTACGATACTGACATAAATTATACCTATACCCATAAACGAACATTCATAACTACCATATTTACTGTTAGTCTCTCACTCCAGCCCATTGCTTCAGTTCCGTTCTCTCTCCTGCTCGTGTCTCACATCTCTCCTCCTGACTCACTGAATGGGTTTCTTGCTGACTGTCCGTGTGTCTGTGAGTGAATGTCTACTCTATCTCTCTCCTTATATCACAAATACATGGATTGAAGTTCCCTGTTCTCATGACGTTATTGAATTTATGGATGCTAATGGTGACAGGGTCTCCTGCTTGTATAAATACACTAGTGGTAATCTCCATTGCGAGATCTCCTGTTTCTGGGCTCTCCCTGTGCATCAATCTATTTTACACTCCTGTTGTCAAAATACAATAGTGTCCTGTCTGTCCTGCAATTTAACTTGGATGATGTACTAGCAGTCTACATTCTCCAGAAAGGAAACCAGATGGCTGGAGTCTGGCCCATAGTGTCTATATAATATTGCTTACTTAATAAATATAGATATATCTGGGGAGGGTAACAACACTCTATCTGCTTAATAGTATGCCTTAGACATTTTGTCTCCTAAATGAATTCAGTTGCATTTGATATGTTACAAAGTGGTCATTCATATTATTTAATAAACCTAAAAGCTATACTACGATGTCTAAACATTAAACTCTGATGTCCTAATTATTAAGCTATTCCTATTTTTATATACACATACATAATATATACTATGGTTAAAATCACATTACATTAATGATGGTATAAAACAATATCTATATGCCTATATGGTAACAATATGTTATATTAAAATATCAATGTAATACCCAATTGGTCACTTTATTCATAATATTTAAATTAGATAGCGCTCCACCACCCACATTTTTTTTTATTTTACAACTTTTGCTGGGACCATCATGCAACAATCTTCAACCAGCAATACAATTGGTCAAAAATGTTCTTGTTATCAACCATCTGTGGCTGGCTCTAAAAGTTTTTAATTAGACTTGGGTGAGGAAGGACGTCATTAAGTTATGGAGGGCAAATAAAGCCCTTATGCAAATTAGTTTAGAATTGAGACCATCTGATTGGTTGATGCGGTTGTCATTCAAAATAACCCATTCTGATTAGTTTATGTACTGTCAGTCAACAGTTTCCTATTTTACAACTTTTGCTGGGAACATCATGCAATAGCCTTCAACCAGCAAGACAATTGGTCAAGAATGTAATCAACTGTTTTCTATTTTACAACTGTTGCTAGGACCATCATGAAATAGTCTTCAAGCAGCAAGCCTATTGGTCAAGAATGTTCTTGTTATCAACCATCTGTGGCTGGCTTTGAAGGTTTTTAATTAGACCAGGGTGAGGAAGGACCTCAGTAAGTTATGGAGAGCAAATAAAGCCGTTATGCAAATTAGTTTAGAATTGAGACCATTTGATTGGTTGATGCAATTGTCATTCAAAATAAGCCATTCTGATTGGTTTATGTACTGTCAGTCAACAGTTTTCTATTTTACAACTGTTGCAGGGACCATCATGCAATAGTTTTCAACCAGCAAGACAATTGGTAAAGAATGTATTCAACAGTTTACTATTTTACAACTTTGGAGAAAAGAAAAAGGTTATATACTCTACCACCTGGATGGCAGAGAATATTTTGGGCGCTTAGAGAGAAGAGAGAAGAGGATGTTGCCAAGCTGCTGACACCTGGGGGTGGTAAGGCCCCTATATAGCTGGAGCTGAAAAAGAAAAAATGTGGTTGGTGGAGCGCTATCTAATTTAAAAATTATGAATATAGTGACCAATTGGGTATTACATTCATATTTTAATATAACATATGATAAAAAAAACACAGTATATAAGGTAAAAATCAATAAAATACAATAATCACCCCTACATGGGACCTGAATGTGGAGATAAATGGATGAAAAAAGTCTCACTTGTTCCCGATAACGCTCTCTTGTTTTTAATGGCGGGATTCGATAAACCTGACTTGTAGCCTGATGTTATAAACTCCATTCATGAGGAAAGGTGGCATACGTCTCACGGAATGGAGGGCTTCAAGAATTTAGCAGGTGGTGGTGTCCCTTGGTTGTAAGTCCAATGACTTGGTTCAAAGAGGAGAGCTGGTCCAAGCGAGAATATGGTGAAGATATATTTGTAATCCACAAAGGTCCGGTAGGTAGTGTACATCTAACGCGTTTTGTCATCCACAGATGACTTTATAGCCTTTGATAAAGTCATCTGTGGATGACTAAACACGTTATGCGTACACTACCTACTGGTGCTTTGTGGATTACAAATATATCTTCACCATATTCTCGCTTGGACCAGCTCTCCTCTTTGAACCAAGTCACTGGATTTACAACCAATGGACACCACCACGTGCTAAATTCTTGAAGCCCTCCATTCCGTGAGACGTGTGCCACCTTTCCTCACGCCGGGAGTATATAACATCAGGCTACAAGTCAGGTTAATGTACACCCACCAATCCAGCACTTCCATTAAAAACAAGAGCGTTATCGGGAACAAGTGAGACTTTTTTCATCCATTTATCTCCACATTCAGGTCCCATGTAGGGGTGATTATTGTCTTTTATTGATTTTTATCTTATATACTGTGTTTTTATATGATATGTGTAGAGTTTTATTTTAGGAATCATATATCTCTCTTATCCCAATAATGGTTATTGAGATTGAAATATTATATAAAATATATTTATTATATCTGGTATTGATATAATAACATATATATTTGACATCTGCAATTATATTCTAATAGACTTTACAATACAATATGCAGAGTACTTGTCATAATTTGATTCCCTAAATATGAGAGTTTAAGACTTGTAATTTTAGCTCCAATTGGAGGATTTTATTTATAGGCAAAACAAACCATACAGAATAATTTTAACACAGTAATTGATGTATATGCTATTATATATATATATATATATATATATATATATATATATTTATATACGCCTCCTTGCTTATATTACATAAAATTACATTAAACAATTGACAGACTTAGACTGCTACGATACTGACATAAATTATACCTATACCCATAAACGAACATTCATAACTACCATATTTACTGTTAGTCTCTCACTCCAGCCCATTGCTTCAGTTCCGTTCTCTCTCCTGCTCGTGTCTCACATCTCTCCTCCTGACTCACTGAATGGGTTTCTTGCTGACTGTCCGTGTGTCTGTGAGTGAATGTCTACTCTATCTCTCTCCTTATATCACAAATACATGGATTGAAGTTCCCTGTTCTCATGACGTTATTGAATTTATGGATGCTAATGGTGACAGGGTCTCCTGCTTGTCTAAATACACTAGTGGTAATCTCCATTGCGAGATCTCCTGTTTCTGGGCTCTCCCTGTGCATCAATCTATTTTACACTCCTGTTGTCAAAATACAATAGTGTCCTGTCTGTCCTGCAATGTAACTTGGATGATGTACTAGCAGTCTACATTCTCCAGAAAGGAAACCAGATGGCTGGAGTCTGGCCCATAGTGTCTATATAATATTGCTTACTTAATAAATATAGATATATCTGGGGAGGGTAACAACACTCTATCTGCTTAATAGTATGCCTTAGACATTTTGTCTCCTAAATGAATTCAGTTGCATTTGATATGTTACAAAGTGGTCATTCATATTATTTAATAAACCTAAAAGCTATACTACGATGTCTAAACATTAAACTCTGATGTCCTAATTATTAAGCTATTCCTATTTTTATATACACATACATAATATATACTATGGTTAAAATCACATTACATTAATGATGGTATAAAACAATATCTATATGCCTATATGGTAACAATATGTTATATTAAAATATCAATGTAATACCCAATTGGTCACTTTATTCATAATATTTAAATTAGATAGCGCTCCACCACCCACATTTTTTTTTATTTTACAACTTTTGCTGGGACCATCATGCAACAATCTTCAACCAGCAATACAATTGGTCAAAAATGTTCTTGTTATCAACCATCTGTGGCTGGCTCTAAAAGTTTTTAATTAGACTTGGGTGAGGAAGGACGTCATTAAGTTATGGAGGGCAAATAAAGCCCTTATGCAAATTAGTTTAGAATTGAGACCATCTGATTGGTTGATGCGGTTGTCATTCAAAATAACCCATTCTGATTGGTTTATGTACTGTCAGTCAACAGTTTCCTATTTTACAACTTTTGCTGGGAACATCATGCAATAGCCTTCAACCAGCAAGACAATTGGTCAAGAATGTAATCAACTGTTTTCTATTTTACAACTGTTGCTAGGACCATCATGAAATAGTCTTCAAGCAGCAAGCCTATTGGTCAAGAATGTTCTTGTTATCAACCATCTGTGGCTGGCTTTGAAGGTTTTTAATTAGACCAGGGTGAGGAAGGACCTCAGTAAGTTATGGAGAGCAAATAAAGCCGTTATGCAAATTAGTTTAGAATTGAGACCATTTGATTGGTTGATGCAATTGTCATTCAAAATAAGCCATTCTGATTGGTTTATGTACTGTCAGTCAACAGTTTTCTATTTTACAACTGTTGCAGGGACCATCATGCAATAGTTTTCAACCAGCAAGACAATTGGTAAAGAATGTATTCAACAGTTTACTATTTTACAACTTTGGAGAAAAGAAAAAGGTTATATACTCTACCACCTGGATGGCAGAGAATATTTTGGGCGCTTAGAGAGAAGAGAGAAGAGGATGTTGCCAAGCTGCTGACACCTGGGGGTGGTAAGGCCCCTATATAGCTGGAGCTGAAAAAGAAAAAATGTGGTTGGTGGAGCGCTATCTAATTTAAAAATTATGAATATAGTGACCAATTGGGTATTACATTCATATTTTAATATAACATATGATAAAAAAAACACAGTATATAAGGTAAAAATCAATAAAATACAATAATCACCCCTACATGGGACCTGAATGTGGAGATAAATGGATGAAAAAAGTCTCACTTGTTCCCGATAACGCTCTCTTGTTTTTAATGGCGGGATTCGATAAACCTGACTTGTAGCCTGATGTTATAAACTCCATTCATGAGGAAAGGTGGCATACGTCTCACGGAATGGAGGGCTTCAAGAATTTAGCAGGTGGTGGTGTCCCTTGGTTGTAAGTCCAATGACTTGGTTCAAAGAGGAGAGCTGGTCCAAGCGAGAATATGGTGAAGATATATTTGTAATCCACAAAGGTCCGGTAGGTAGTGTACATCTAACGCGTTTTGTCATCCACAGATGACTTTATAGCCTTTGATAAAGTCATCTGTGGATGACTAAACACGTTATGCGTACACTACCTACTGGTGCTTTGTGGATTACAAATATATCTTCACCATATTCTCGCTTGGACCAGCTCTCCTCTTTGAACCAAGTCACTGGATTTACAACCAATGGACACCACCACGTGCTAAATTCTTGAAGCCCTCCATTCCGTGAGACGTGTGCCACCTTTCCTCACGCCGGGAGTATATAACATCAGGCTACAAGTCAGGTTAATGTACACCCACCAATCCAGCACTTCCATTAAAAACAAGAGCGTTATCGGGAACAAGTGAGACTTTTTTCATCCATTTATCTCCACATTCAGGTCCCATGTAGGGGTGATTATTGTCTTTTATTGATTTTTATCTTATATACTGTGTTTTTATATGATATGTGTAGAGTTTTATTTTAGGAATCATATATCTCTCTTATCCCAATAATGGTTATTGAGATTGAAATATTATATAAAATATATTTATTATATCTGGTATTGATATAATAACATATATATTTGACATCTGCAATTATATTCTAATAGACTTTACAATACAATATGCAGAGTACTTGTCATAATTTGATTCCCTAAATATGAGAGTTTAAGACTTGTAATTTTAGCTCCAATTGGAGGATTTTATTTATAGGCAAAACAAACCATACAGAATAATTTTAACACAGTAATTGATGTATATGCTATTATATATATATATATATATATATATATATATATATATTTATATACGCCTCCTTGCTTATATTACATAAAATTACATTAAACAATTGACAGACTTAGACTGCTACGATACTGACATAAATTATACCTATACCCATAAACGAACATTCATAACTACCATATTTACTGTTAGTCTCTCACTCCAGCCCATTGCTTCAGTTCCGTTCTCTCTCCTGCTCGTGTCTCACATCTCTCCTCCTGACTCACTGAATGGGTTTCTTGCTGACTGTCCGTGTGTCTGTGAGTGAATGTCTACTCTATCTCTCTTCTTATATCACAAATACATGGATTGAAGTTCCCTGTTCTCATGACGTTATTGAATTTATGGATGCTAATGGTGACAGGGTCTCCTGCTTGTCTAAATACACTAGTGGTAATCTCCATTGCGAGATCTCCTGTTTCTGGGCTCTCCCTGTGCATCAATCTATTTTACACTCCTGTTGTCAAAATACAATAGTGTCCTGTCTGTCCTGCAATGTAACTTGGATGATGTACTAGCAGTCTACATTCTCCAGAAAGGAAACCAGATGGCTGGAGTCTGGCCCATAGTGTCTATATAATATTGCTTACTTAATAAATATAGATATATCTGGGGAGGGTAACAACACTCTATCTGCTTAATAGTATGCCTTAGACATTTTGTCTCCTAAATGAATTCAGTTGCATTTGATATGTTACAAAGTGGTCATTCATATTATTTAATAAACCTAAAAGCTATACTACGATGTCTAAACATTAAACTCTGATGTCCTAATTATTAAGCTATTCCTATTTTTATATACACATACATAATATATACTATGGTTAAAATCACATTACATTAATGATGGTATAAAACAATATCTATATGCCTATATGGTAACAATATGTTATATTAAAATATCAATGTAATACCCAATTGGTCACTTTATTCATAATATTTAAATTAGATAGCGCTCCACCACCCACATTTTTTTTTTATTTTACAACTTTTGCTGGGACCATCATGCAACAATCTTCAACCAGCAATACAATTGGTCAAAAATGTTCTTGTTATCAACCATCTGTGGCTGGCTCTAAAAGTTTTTAATTAGACTTGGGTGAGGAAGGACGTCATTAAGTTATGGAGGGCAAATAAAGCCCTTATGCAAATTAGTTTAGAATTGAGACCATCTGATTGGTTGATGCGGTTGTCATTCAAAATAACCCATTCTGATTGGTTTATGTACTGTCAGTCAACAGTTTCCTATTTTACAACTTTTGCTGGGAACATCATGCAATAGCCTTCAACCAGCAAGACAATTGGTCAAGAACGTAATCAACTGTTTTCTATTTTACAACTGTTGCTAGGACCATCATGAAATAGTCTTCAAGCAGCAAGCCTATTGGTCAAGAATGTTCTTGTTATCAACCATCTGTGGCTGGCTTTGAAGGTTTTTAATTAGACCAGGGTGAGGAAGGACCTCAGTAAGTTATGGAGAGCAAATAAAGCCGTTATGCAAATTAGTTTAGAATTGAGACCATTTGATTGGTTGATGCAATTGTCATTCAAAATAAGCCATTCTGATTGGTTTATGTACTGTCAGTCAACAGTTTTCTATTTTACAACTGTTGCAGGGACCATCATGCAATAGTTTTCAACCAGCAAGACAATTGGTAAAGAATGTATTCAACAGTTTACTATTTTACAACTTTGGAGAAAAGAAAAAGGTTATATACTCTACCACCTGGATGGCAGAGAATATTTTGGGCGCTTAGAGAGAAGAGAGAAGAGGATGTTGCCAAGCTGCTGACACCTGGGGGTGGTAAGGCCCCTATATAGCTGGAGCTGAAAAAGAAAAAATGTGGTTGGTGGAGCGCTATCTAATTTAAAAATTATGAATATAGTGACCAATTGGGTATTACATTCATATTTTAATATAACATATGATAAAAAAAACACAGTATATAAGGTAAAAATCAATAAAATACAATAATCACCCCTACATGGGACCTGAATGTGGAGATAAATGGATGAAAAAAGTCTCACTTGTTCCCGATAACGCTCTCTTGTTTTTAATGGCGGGATTCGATAAACCTGACTTGTAGCCTGATGTTATAAACTCCATTCATGAGGAAAGGTGGCATACGTCTCACGGAATGGAGGGCTTCAAGAATTTAGCAGGTGGTGGTGTCCCTTGGTTGTAAGTCCAATGACTTGGTTCAAAGAGGAGAGCTGGTCCAAGCGAGAATATGGTGAAGATATATTTGTAATCCACAAAGGTCCGGTAGGTAGTGTACATCTAACGCGTTTCGTCATCCACAGATGACTTTATAGCCTTTGATAAAGTCATCTGTGGATGACTAAACACGTTATGCGTACACTACCTACTGGTGCTTTGTGGATTACAAATATATCTTCACCATATTCTCGCTTGGACCAGCTCTCCTCTTTGAACCAAGTCACTGGATTTACAACCAATGGACACCACCACGTGCTAAATTCTTGAAGCCCTCCATTCCGTGAGACGTGTGCCACCTTTCCTCACGCCGGGAGTATATAACATCAGGCTACAAGTCAGGTTAATGTACACCCACCAATCCAGCACTTCCATTAA
Source organism: Crinia signifera (assembly GCF_055691185.1). Lineage (NCBI taxonomy): Eukaryota > Metazoa > Chordata > Amphibia > Anura > Myobatrachidae > Crinia > Crinia signifera. Next base: position 182,601,534 of record NC_139218.1, read on the forward strand.
AAACAAGAGCGTTATCGGGAACAAGTGAGACTTTTTTCATCCATTTATCTCCACATTCAGGTCCCATGTAGGGGTGATTATTGTCTTTTATTGATTTTTATCTTATATACTGTGTTTTTATATTATATGTGTAGAGTTTTATTTTAGGAATCATATATCTCTCTTATCCCAATAATGGTTATTGAGATTGAAATATTATATAAAATATATTTATTATATCTGGTATTGATATAATAACATATATATTTGACATCTGCAATTATATTCTAATAGACTTTACAATACAATATGCAGAGTACTTGTCATAATTTGATTCCCCAAATATGAGAGTTCAAGACTTGTAATTTTAGCTCCAATTGGAGGATTTTATTTATAGGCAAAACAAACCATACAGAATAATTTTAACACAGTAATTGATGTATATGCTATTATATATATATATATATATATATATATATATTTATATATGCCTCCTTGCTTATATTACATAAAATTACATTAAACAATTGACAGACTTAGACTGCTACGATACTGACATAAATTATACCTATACCCATAAACGAACATTCATAACTACCATATTTACTGTTAGTCTCTCACTCCAGCCCATTGCTTCAGTTCCGTTCTCTCTCCTGCTCGTGTCTCACATCTCTCCTCCTGACTCACTGAATGGGTTTCTTGCTGACTGTCCGTGTGTCTGTGAGTGAATGTCTACTCTATCTCTCTCCTTATATCACAAATACATGGGTTGAAGTTCCCTGTTCTCATGACGTTATTGAATTTATGGATGCTAATGGTGACAGGGTCTCCTGCTTGTCTAAATACACTAGTGGTAATCTCCATTGCGAGATCTCCTGTTTCTGGGCTCTCCCTGTGCATCAATCTATTTTACACTCCTGTTGTCAAAATACAATAGTGTCCTGTCTGTCCTGCAATGTAACTTGGATGATGTACTAGCAGTCTACATTCTCCAGAAAGGAAACCAGATGGCTGGAGTCTGGCCCATAGTGTCTATATAATATTGCTTACTTAAAAAATATAGATATGTCTGGGGAGGGTAACAACACTCTATCTGCTTAATAGTATGCCTTAGACATTTTGTCTCCTAAATGAATTCAGTTGCATTTGATATGTTACAAAGTGGTCATTCATATTATTTAATAAACCTAAAAGCTATACTACGATGTCTAAACATTAAACTCTGATGTCCTAATTATTAAGCTATTCCTATTTTTATATACACATACATAATATATACTATGGTTAAAATCACATTACATTAATGATGGTATAAAACAATATCTATATGCCTATATGGTAACAATATGTTATATTAAAATATCAATGTAATACCCAATTGGTCACTTTATTCATAATATTTAAATTAGATAGCGCTCCACCACCCACATTTTTTTTTTATTTTACAACTTTTGCTGGGACCATCATGCAACAATCTTCAACCAGCAATACAATTGGTCAAAAATGTTCTTGTTATCAACCATCTGTGGCTGGCTCTAAAAGTTTTCAATTAGACTAGGGTGAGGAAGGACCTCAGTAAGTTATGGAGAGCAAATAATGCCCTTATGCAATTTAGTTTAGAACTGAGACCATCTGATTGGTTGAACCAATTGTCATTCAAAATAAGCCATTCTGATTGGTTTATGTACTGTCAGTCAACAGTTTTCTATTTTACAACTTTTGCTGGGACCATCATGCTATAGTCTTCAACCAGCAAGACAATTGGTAAAGTATGTAATCAAAAGTTTTCTATTTTACAACTTTTTTTTATTTTTTTTTATTTCATAAAACCATCAGGTTTAAAAGCAATCACTTAAATAGTCTACCCTTTAGACTATCACGTGACTCTCCCTAAACTATACAAATTTCACCACATTCATCCATTTCTTTACTTTTCACACTCCCTCTGCATCCATACCACCTCCACCTTCTTTATCAAACAAATAACATGTATACAATTTCTCCAACACCATCCTAATACAATCATTCACACTTTTATCTTCTTTCTTATACACATACATATTCCTATTATCTAACAATACTTCCATTACACAACACATTAATAGCCACATCACTCTTTATTTTATTTTCCCATAACTCCCAAACCAAACATTGCCAACCTCCATGAAATCCCATTTACACCACACAATTCTCTGCATAACCCACTCATACCCTTCCATACATTTTTAGCAAAACCACATCCCCAAATTACATGCAATACTGGCTCATTTTTTCCACATTCTTCTCTTGGGCATATTTCTGTTCTTGTCAAAACTCTATTTTTAAGCACTACTCCTACAGGCAAGACACCATGCATACTTTTCCAAACCACATCTTTTTGTTTATTTGACATCCCATTCATTTCCATTTTCTTCCACACCACTTCTGCTTCTTTCAATCTCAAATATTCAATATTGCATACAGTTTCTCTGTCTTTCAAAACCTTTATTATTTTCTTCCTCCCCACAAAATCTTCCATACTCATACTTAACAAATCATTCTTCCTAATAAATCGCTCCACAAACACATACCATTCTGGGCAACTGAAGGCCATTGGCACACTCAAAGACCTCTTCATTTATCCAATCCCACACAACATCCATCCAGCTAAGTATTTTGTCATACATGAGGTTTTTGAAGTCCCCTTTAACAATCTTGCCACAATTGCCACATAAATCACTCCTATAAATCTATCAAAATTTGGAAAATTTGCCCCTCCTTTAATCGTAGATATAACCACATTCTCAACCACTCCATTTTACTACCCCACAGAAAAACTAAAAATTTCCTTACAATTTTCCTAAAAACACCATTGGGGGGGGGGGGGGGGAGCGGGGGGGAAACATATGCAACATACAATAATATGGGAGGAATCACACTCTTCACAACTAGTACTTTCCCTGTCATTGATAAGTTTCTTAATTTCCAAAAATCCAATTTCTTCATAATCTTCCTATTACATTCATTCCAACTATCATTACCTTTTAGGTTATCATTGAAAATTAAACCCAACACCTTTAACCCCCTGCCACTCTTGTAATCTCATTCACTTCCACATTCATTTTCCCAAACACTCTATAATTACTTTTATCCCAATTAATTTTAAAGCCTGATGCATTACAAAAAAAAAACACTAATAATCTTGTCCTGTTTAAGGCTGCTTGGTTTTGACACAATACTACCACATCATACATGTAACCCATTACTTTAGCACTCTTACCACAACTCCCAGGTATAAGTAATCCTCTCACAACCTTATCACACCTAATCATTTGTAACTGTAAAACATAAAAACTTCTTAAGGTGCCCACAGACGCATCGATCCCGGCGTGCGTTCTGTGCTTAACTAGCACACATAGCATCGCATCGTATGCCTTGTGCATGCGATGTGCATGCTATGCTATGCAATAAAAAGCTAGTACAAAAAGTATGTGCAGCACATACTTTTTGTACTGTGCGATGAGGTGCCGCGGGAGCACGCACCCCATCGTATAGCATCGCACCGCTGGGATAGGTGCGTGTGTGGGCACCATTACTCTTTTTACAAACCCAGCGGGAAACCCCATTTTTAACAAAACTCTGAACATAAACTCATGTGCAACTTTATCAAAGGCTTTTTCAAAATCAAGACTCAAAACCACACAACCTTGTTTCCTATCTTTACAATCTCTCAGTATAGCCCTTAATAAAATCAAATTATCACTAATTTTACGTTCTGGTACTGCACATACTTGGTCTTCATTCACATTTTGTCCTATTACACTTCTCATTCGATTTGCCAAAATTGTTGAATATATTTTGTAATCTGAATTTAACAAAGTTATAGGCCTCCAGTTGCCCAGATCTCTTCTATCATTCTTTTTATGTATTAAAACTACAACACCCTTACCCATAGACTTGCCAATTATACCATTTATCCAAATAAACTGGCATACTTCCACTAAATCACTTCCCAACATATCCTAACACATACAATATAACTCTACTGGCAATCCATCTTGCCCAGGAGTTTTGTTTTTTCTTGCATTCATAACCACCATTTTTACTTCTTCCACACCAATATCTTCCATCAAAACACTTTTATCTTCCTGACTCACTTCATTCTGTAATACACTTAAAACTTCATCTCCCATATCACTTTCAATACTTTTCCTTCCATACAATTCTTTGTAAAACTTAACTACTTCTTCCGTTACTTTACCACCACTAACATCCATTCCTTCTCCATTCCTTAATACATCCATATAATTTTACCTTTTACATATTTTCCTGAATAAAAACCTTGTACATTTCTCATTTTTGCTCAACTTTCGCTCTAAAAATAATTCCCCTCCCCCCTATTTTCCAAATAGTTGTTTAACACACACCTTTCTTTCACTATCTCTTCACTCATGTCAAATCCTAGATCTCTCATTTTGTAAATATACCTCATTCTTACACATAATGCCTCATACCTCATTCTTTCCTTCCTTACTTTTTTGATTCCCCATTTTCTGAAAAAACACCTTATCCTAACTTTCAGCCACTCCCACCATACTTATATATTCTCAAAGTCATTTTTCCTCCTCTTCCATATTGTATACATCCTAACCAAATCATCCCTTACTTTACAGTCTTCTAGCAAACGAACATTTAATTTCCATATACCTCTACCATATACATTGTTTACATTCCCTTGGACTTCACATATAATGCATTCGTGATCTGAAAAAGGCATTCTTACCTGCTCTCCATTCATACATAATATACCTTTGGATATGAAAATATAGTCAATTCTGGAAGTTATGCCTCCTCTATCAGCAATATACGTTGGTGGAGGTGGCTTCCCCATACACACCGCAGCTGCATCTATAAAGGAAAAATCTGTAATAATCTGATTTAATATATTCCCGGTTATATCAACACTCCTAGTACTTCCATATCCTCTCCCACTTTTCTCAATTATACAATTGAAATCCCCCATTAACATAAGGGGTGTTCTTCCAGGAAGGAATAACCTTATCTTATCAAACAATTTCTTTCTTTCTAATTTACAAGCAGGAGCATACAGTATGTGCCTATGCACATCCTTGCTGGCGGGTCGCCAGAACGTACGCGCTGGCGACCCGCCAGCAGCCTCGCCAGCGAGGAGACTGAGACGCGCGTGCGTCTCACGCGCACGCGCGTCTCAGTCTCCGTCGCTAGCGTGGCGGAAACCCTGTCCGTCTCCGCCTCAGGGAGACGGACGGGGTTAGGGGGGGGTTAGGGGGGGTGCGGGCAGGCGGCGGGGACCCGGGGTTACCGCCGGCAAGCCGGCGGGGACCCGGGGAAACGTTTGGAAGCGCCGTCGGAAGGGGGCGCGCGCGCCTCTCGTGCGCGCGCGTCCCCTTCTCACGATCGCCATGGCGCTGGCGGGGGATGGCGGCTGGCGACGCCAGCGCCATCCCCTGCAAGGATGGGAACAGACCCATCTGTATATACACATGATCCTAAACCTCCACCCTCTAGGACTAAAAATCCCACCAATACACCTCCCTTCTTCCACCACAAAAAATCCTCCCCTATAATATCCCTATTATTTATTACAATACGCACCCCATAATTTTTATTTAAACAGGACCCAGACCAAAAACTATCCCCTTTGTCCCATTCTTCTTTTTTAATGGGCTCTGAAATCCCACATTCCTGTACACAAATTATATCAGCTTTTAAGTTTTTTTAATATTTCAAAAACCGCAGCACGCCTGGGTCTGCTTGCTATCAGCCTGACATTTGATGTTGCAACTTTTACACTAATGTTGCTTGTAATATTACGCATAGGAAGATTTAGAAGTCCCGGAAATAATTTCAAGGTAGTTGGTTACAAAGAAAAAAAAACCCTGCAACTTAAATAAGTGTCATCCAATCTCATCATAGTTCTCCTTCCCAGTCAAACGTGTGATTGCCTGTTTGGATGCCCCGGAAATATTGGAAGATTCAGTGGAAGATGGGGAACTGGCATTGTCTTCGGAACTTAAGGTAGTACCCATACCATCTAGTTCAATTGCTGGGGGACTGTATTTAACCCTTTCAATTCTGTCTTTTTTAACAGCCCTTCCATCAGGAAATGCTTTCCTCAGTTTTACAGATTCCTCATCAGAAATGTGGTATCAGCACTTTGAATATCCTCTGAATCTAAATTTTGACTTTCAGCTAAGCTTTCATCGCTCTCAATATTCCCTGTAATGAGTTGACTAGCCTCAGCTGCAAAGACTTTCAACTGCTCCTCAATGTGGTCAGTTGCAGTGTCAGCAGTTTGCATTGCCTTAACTGGCTGCTGTGGATCTGGTGTAGCCTGTGCCTCCACCTCCATCTGTACTCCATTTTGCACACAAAGCTCCGTCTACATGTCTTTTTAGCCTACGTTGTGCGAGCATCCTTAGCCATTTGGCATGCTGCCTCTCTGGCTTCTCTTTCAGCTTGCTCAGCTAATCGTGGAGCACCTTGCTCTTTTCGAGCTTTGGTGAATTCTGAGCATGTTTTGAAAGAATGTCCAGGTTCCCCACAGAGGTCGCATTTGCGTTCCTCTGGGCACCGGTTTGCTTCATGCTCCTCATTTCTGCAGTTTCTACAGGTTCTCCCTTTTTCACACTCTTCTCTTGTGTGGCCATATTCAAAACATTTTCTACAGAATTTGGGTTGGGTGGGGTAATATAGGAAGCACCTGTTGCCTCCAATTGTGAAATTTGCAGGGGGATGCATTACCCCACCTGGCCATCTATCATCCCTTCTTAGTTTACACCAAAATTGTCTTTTGGCATTAAAGATACCCATACTGTTTTTCAAAAATTCCCCTCCTCTCACAGAACTGCAATACCATGCAAGGAAAGCAAGTAACAAATCATAGTTCATAAATGGATTGTAAGCATGTACTGTGATTGGGACTTCTTGTGCAGTAAATAGGGGAAACATTTCTATCCCCTCCATTTTAGGGTCCAAATATTTCTCTTTTAACTTTTCATAAACTTTGTAACTGTCCTTCCCTTCGAAAAAACTAGGGCATCATACATGCCCTGGTTAGGAAAATTGTGGATACAGAAAATAGTACTTATCTCCACTCCTGCCAGCTCCACCAAAACTTCCCTCACGAGATGATAAAAGTCCACAATCTTTCCTCCTTCTTTCTTGCACGAAAAAACGGATTGAATTCTTCAGTCCAGGTGTTCCAGCCATGATGCTTCAAAATTCCTGCGGCATTGATACCTCCTCAGCATTGTAGGTGTCCCAAAGAAAAGATTCCCAACCTTGTAACCTCAGCCCGGGCCAAAAGGCTGCGAAGCAAAGACAATTGATCAAAAATTATCTTTTTATCACCCATCTATGGATGATTCTGAAGGTTTTAAATAAGACTAGGGTGAGGAAGGACCTAAGTAAGTTATGGAGAGCAAATAAAGCCGTTATGCAAATTAGTTTACAATTGAGACATTTGATCGGTTGATGCAAATGTCATTCAAAATAAGCCATTCTGATTGGTTTATGTACTGTCATTCAACAGTTTCCTATTTTACAACTTTTGCTGAGACATTCATGCAATAGTCTTCAACCAGCAAAACAATTGGTTAAGAATGTTGTTGTTATCAACCATCTATGGCTGGCTCTAAAGGTTTTCAATTGGACGAGGGTGACAAAAGACCTCAGTAAGTTATAGAGAGTAAATAAAGCCCTTATGCAAATTAGTTTCGAATTGAGACCCTCTGCTTGGTTGATGCAATTGTCATTCAAAATAAGCAATTCTGATTGGTTTATGTACTGTCAGTCAACAGTTTTCTATTTTACAACTTTTGCTGGGACCATTACGCAATAGTTTTCAACCAGCAAGACAATTGGTAAAGAAATAAGTCAACAGTTTCCTATTTTACAACTTTTGCTGGGAACATCATGCAATAGTCGGTACTTGTTTCCTAGCACAGCGCCACCGATTTTGATTTTATTGATCGGGTCGGAAAAATCACGTCCATCGCATGCCTACCAAATTGCATGCGATGCAACCGACACAATCGACCCGATTTTTACATTGGAATCAATGTAAAATGGTCACTGAGACCGGATTTTAAATTGATTTCAATGTAAAAAGCCCCCAAACCCCCCATTTTAATAGCATATTCCCCCTGATGGTTGAAATGGCCCCCCATTGTTAATGCCACCCCACTATTGACGCCAACCCGAAGCGTGGCTAGTGCAGCGAGCCCGTGAGGGGCGGCGGTACGCGTCCTCCGACCTTTTCATACCCCCACTATCCACGTCGGCGTGGAGTTGACTCTATATAGTGTGGCGAGCGCAGCGAGCCACCGAGCCCGTAGCGTGGCGAGCGCAGTGAGCCCCGCGAGCGGACGCGCATAACTTCACAGGTATATGCGTCCGCTCGCCATGCTTCGGGATCGGTGGCTCGCTGTATATGAAGTGAACTCCATGCCGACGTGGATAGTGGGGGTATGAAAAGGTCGGAGGACGTGTACCGCCGCCCCTCGCGGACTCGCTGCACTCACCAAGCTTCGGGTTGGCGTTAATATTGGGGTGGCGTTTACAATGGGCGGACATTAACCATACTTTCTAATCCGATACAATGAGAAATTGGCCCATTTCCCATTGTTCCCTATGTAAAATCGGGTTGATCAAAAAGGGTACTTGTGTATTATAGCGGCGCCCCCGATGTACATCGCGCAATGTTTTTATCGCATCGCATGCCATGCACCCGATGGCATGCGATGCGACACGATTTTTGCTCCCTATGCGATGAAACATTGTATAAGCACCGACATGGGTGCTTACAATGTTAAATGCACCCCCACGTCACCGCCCCACTATAAACGTGAACCCGAAGCGTGGCGAGCGCAGCGAGCCCACGAGGGGCGTCGGTACACGTCCTCTAACCTATTCATACCCCCACTATCCACGTCGGCGTGGAGTTGAGAACAGAAAGTGTGGCGAGCGCAGCGAGCCACCGAGCCTGAAGCGTGGCGAGCGCAGCGAGCCCCACGAGGGGACGCGGATACCTGTGAAGCCCGCGAGGGTACGCCGATACCTGTGAAGGTATTCGGTGTCCGCTCGCCACGCTTCGGGATCGGTGGCTCGCTGCGCTCGCCACACTTTCTATTCTCAACTCCACGCCGTCGTGGATAGTGGGGGTATGAAAAGGTCGGAGGACGCGTACCGCCACCCCTCGCGGCCTCGCTGCGCTCGCCACGCTTCGGGTTCACGTTTATAGTGGGGGGTGGCGTGGGGGTGCATTTCACATTGTAAGGGTGCTTATACAATTTTTAATCGCATCACATCGCATGGCATTGTATGCCATACACAATGTCATACAATTTTAAAATTGTATGACATTGTACAATATCGCGTGATATTGCGTCGCATCACATACCATCGCATGCCTTATGGTATGCGATGCGATGGGCGCCGCTATAATACACAAGTACCTTAAAAAGTAATTTAACATTATTCTCTATGGGAAAATAAGGTTGATCGCGTCGCGGCCCATTATAATGGCCCCGTTCAACGCGATTTTGTCTTTCACCGGCAAATACACTGGTAATTGACATAAAATCGGGTCCATCGGGTTGATCGCATGCCTTAAGTACCTTAAACTTAAGGCATGCGATTAACCCGACGGGCGCCGTGCTAGGAAACAAGGACCCAATAGTCTTCAACCATCAAGACAATTGGTCAAGCATGTTCTTGTTATCAACCATCTGTGGCTGGCTCTGAAAGTTTTCAATTAGACGAGGGTGAGGAAGGACCTCAGTAAGTTATAGAGAACAATTAAAGCCCTTATTAGTTTAGAATTAAGACCATCTGATTGGTTGATGCCATTGTCATTCAAAATAAGATATTCTGATTGGTTTATGTACCATCAGTCAACAGTTTCCTATTTTAGAACTTTTGCTGGGACCATCATGCAATAGTCTTCAACCAGCAAGACAATTGGTCAAGAATGTTCTTGTTATCAAATGTCTGTGGCTGGTTCTGCAGTTGTTCAATTAGACTAGGGTGAGGAAGGACCTCAGTAAGTTATCAAGAGCAAATTAAGCCCTTATGCAAATTAGTTCAGAATTGAGACCATCTGATTGGGTGATGCAATTTTCATTCAAAATAAGCCATTCTGATTGGTTTATGTACTGTCAGTCAACAGTTTCCTATTTTACAACTTTTGCTGGGACCATCATGCAATAATTTTTAACCAGCAAGACAATTGTGCAAGAATGTTCTTGTTATGAACTTATTGTAGCTGGTTCTGCAGGTGTTCAATTAGACTAGGGTGAGGAAGGACCTCAGTAAGTTATCAAGAGCAAATAAAGCCCTTATGCAAATTAGTTCAGAATTGAGACCATCTGATTGGTTGATGCAATTGTCATTCAAAATAAGCCATTCTGATTGGTTTATGTACCATCAGTCAACAGTTTCCTTTTTTAGAACTTTTGCTGGGACCATCATGCAAAAGTCTTCAACCAGCAAGACAATAGGTCAAGAATGTAGTCAACAGTTTTCTATTTTACAACTTTTGCTGGGACCATCATGCAATAATCTTCAACCAGCAACACAATTGGTCAATAATGTTCTTGTTATCAACTATCTTTGGCTGGTTCTGCAGTTGTTCAATTAGACTAGGGTGAGGAAGGACCTCAGTAAGTTATCAAAAGCAAATAAAGCCCTTATGCAAATTAGTTCAGAATTGAGACCATCTGATTGGTTGATGCAATTGTCATTCAAAATAAGCCATTCTGATTGGTTTATGTACTGTCAGTCAACAGTTTTCTATTTTACAACTTTTGCTGGGACCATCATGCAATAGTCTTCAACCAGCAAGACAATAGGTCAATAACGTAACCAACAGCTTTCTATTTTACAACTTTTGCTGGGACAATCATGCAATAGTCTTCAACCAGCAAGACATTTGGTCAATAACGCTCTCGTTATCAACTACCTGTGGCTGGTTATGCAGGTGTTCAATTAAACTAGGGTTAGGAAGGACCTCAGTAAGTTATGGAGAGCAAATAAAGACCTTATGCATATTAGTTTAGAATTGAGACCATCTGATTGGTTGATGCAATTGTCATTCAAAAGCCGTTCTGATTGGTTTATGTACTGTCAGTAAACATTTTTTCTATTTTACAACTTTTGTTGGGACTATCATGCAATAATCTTCAACCAGCAAGACAATTGGTCAGGAATGTTCGTGTTATTAACTATCTGTGGCTGGTTCTGCATGTGTTCAATTAGACTAGGGTGAGGGAGGACCTCATTAAGTTATGGAGAGCAAATAAAGCACTTATGCAAATTAGTTTAGAATTTAGACCATCTGATTGGTTGATGTAAATGTCATTTAAAATAAGCCATTCTGATTGGTTTATGTACCCGCAGTCAACAGTTTCCTATTTTACAACTTTTGCTGGGACTATCATGCAATTGTCTTCAACCAGCAAGACAATTGGTCACGGATGTTCTTGTTATCAACTATCTGCGGCTGGTTCTGCAGGTGTTCAATTAGAATAGGGTGAGGAAGGACCTCAGTAAGTTATCAAGAGCAAATAAAGCCCTTATGCAAATTAGTTCAGAATTGAGACCATCTGATTGGTTGATGCAATTGTCATTCAAAATAAACCATTCTGATTGGTTTATGTACTGTCAGTCAACAGTTTCCTATTTTACAACTTTTGCTGGGACCATCATGCAATAGTCTTCAACCAGCAAGACAATTGGTCAAGAATGTTCTTGTTATCAACTATCTGTGGCTGGCTCTGCAGGTGTTCAATTAGACTAGAGTGAGGAAGGACCTCAGTAAGTTATCAAGAGCAAATAAAGCCCTTATGCAAATTAGTTCAGAATTCAGACCATCTGATTGGTTGATGCAATGGTCATTGAAAATAAGCCATTCTGATTGGTTTATGTACTGTCAGTCAACAGTTTCCTATTTTAATACTTTTGCTGGGACCATCATGCAATAGTCTTCAACCAGCAAGACAATTGGTCAAGAATGAAGTCAACAGTTTTCTATTTTACAACTTTTGCTGGGACAACCATGCAATAGTCTTTTACCAGCAAGACAATAGGTCAAGCATGTAATCAACATGTTTCTATTTTACAACTTTTGCTGGGACCATCATGCAATAGTCTTCAACCAGCAAGACAATTGGTCAAGAATGCTCTTGTTATCAACTATCTGTGGCTGGTTCTGTAGGTGTTCAATTAATCTAGGGTTAAGAAGGACCTCAGTAAGTTATGGAGAGCAAATAAAGCCTTTATGCAAATTAGTTTAGAATTGAGACCATCTGATTGGTTGATGCAATTGTCATTCAAAATAAGCCATTCTGATTGGTTTACGTACTGTCAGTAAACATTTTTTCTATTTTACAACTTTTGCTGGGACTATCATGCAATAATCTTCAACCAGCAAGACAATTGGTCAGGAATGTTCATGTTATTAACTATCTGTGGCTGGTTCTGCATGTTTTCAATTAGACTAGGGTGAGGAAGGACCTCATTAAGTTATGGAGAGCAAAAAAAGCACTTATGCAAATTAGTTTAGAATTTAGACCATCTGATTGGTTGATGTAATTGTCATTTAAAATAAGCCATTCTGATTGGTTTATGTACCCTCAGTCAACAGTTTCCTATTTTACAACTTTTGCTGGGACCATCATGCAATCATTTTTAACCAGCAAGACAATTGTTCAAGAATGTTCTTGTTATGAACTCATTGTAGCTGGTTCTGCAGGTGTTCAATTAGACTAGGGTGAGGAAGGACCTCAGTAAGTTATCAAGAGCAAATAAAGCCCTTCTGGAAATTAGTTCAGAAATGAGACCATCTGATTGTTTGATGCAATGGTCATTGAAAATAAGCCATTCTGATTGGTTTATGTACTGTCAGTCAACAGTTTCCTATTTTAATACTTTTGCTGGGACCATCATGCAATAGTCTTCAACCAGCAAGACAATTGGTCAAGAATGAAGTCAACAGTTTTCTATTTTACAACTTTTGCTGGGACCATCATGCAATAGTCTTCAACCAGCAAGACAATTGGTCAAGAATGAAGTCAACAGTTTTCTATTTTACAACTTTTGCTGGGACAACCATGCAATAGTCTTTTACCAGCAAGACAATAGGTCAAGCATGTAATCAACATGTTTCTATTTTACAACTTTTGCTGGGACCATCATGCAATAGTCTTCAACCAGCAAGACAATTGGTCAAGAATGCTCTTGTTATCAACTATCTGTGGCTGGTTCTGTAGGTGTTCAATTAATCTAGGGTTAAGAAGGACCTCAGTAAGTTATGGAGAGCAAATAAAGCCTTTATGCAAATTAGTTTAGAATTGAGACCATCTGATTGGTTGATGCAATTGTCATTCAAAATAAGCCATTCTGATTGGTTTACGTACTGTCAGTAAACATTTTTTCTATTTTACAACTTTTGCTGGGACTATCATGCAATAATCTTCAACCAGCAAGACAATTGGTCAGGAATGTTCATGTTATTAACTATCTGTGGCTGGTTCTGCATGTTTTCAATTAGACTAGGGTGAGGAAGGACCTCATTAAGTTATGGAGAGCAAAAAAAGCACTTATGCAAATTAGTTTAGAATTTAGACCATCTGATTGGTTGATGTAATTGTCATTTAAAATAAGCCATTCTGATTGGTTTATGTACCCTCAGTCAACAGTTTCCTATTTTACAACTTTTGCTGGGACCATCATGCAATCATTTTTAACCAGCAAGACAATTGTTCAAGAATGTTCTTGTTATGAACTCATTGTAGCTGGTTCTGCAGGTGTTCAATTAGACTAGGGTGAGGAAGGACCTCAGTAAGTTATCAAGAGCAAATAAAGCCCTTCTGGAAATTAGTTCAGAAATGAGACCATCTGATTGTTTGATGCAATGGTCATTGAAAATAAGCCATTCTGATTGGTTTATGTACTGTCAGTCAACAGTTTCCTATTTTAATACTTTTGCTGGGACCATCATGCAATAGTCTTCAACCAGCAAGACAATTGGTCAAGAATGAAGTCAACAGTTTTCTATTTTACAACTTTTGCTGGGACAACCATGCAATAGTCTTTTACCAGCAAGACAATAGGTCAAGCATGTAATCAACATGTTTCTATTTTACAACTTCTGCTGGGACCATCATGCAATAGTCTTCAACCAGCAAGACAATTGGTCAAGAATGCTCTTGTTATCAACTATCTGTGGCTGGTTCTGTAGGTGTTCAATTAATCTAGGGTTAAGAAGGACCTCAGTAAGTTATGGAGAGCAAATAAAGCCTTTATGCAAATTAGTTTAGAATTGAGACCATCTGATTGGTTGATGCAATTGTCATTCAAAATAAGCCATTCTGATTGGTTTACGTACTGTCAGTAAACATTTTTTCTATTTTACAACTTTTGCTGGGACTATCATGCAATAATCTTCAACCAGCAAGACAATTGGTCAGGAATGTTCATGTTATTAACTATCTGTGGCTGGTTCTGCATGTTTTCAATTAGACTAGGGTGAGGAAGGACCTCATTAAGTTATGGAGAGCAAAAAAAGCACTTATGCAAATTAGTTTAGAATTTAGACCATCTGATTGGTTGATGTAATTGTCATTTAAAATAAGCCATTCTGATTGGTTTATGTACCATCAGTCAACAGTTTCCTATTTTACAACTTTTGCTGGGACCATCATGCAATCATTTTTAACCAGCAAGACAATTGTTCAAGAATGTTCTTGTTATGAACTCATTGTAGCTGGTTCTGCAGGTGTTCAATTAGACTAGGGTGAGGAAGGACCTCAGTAAGTTATCAAGAGCAAATAAAGCCCTTCTGGAAATAAGTTCAGAAATGAGACCATCTGATTGTTTGATGCAATTGTCATTCAAAATAAGCCACTCTGATTGGTTTGTGTACTGTCAGTCAACAGTTTCCTTTTTTAGAACTTTTGCTGGGACCATCATGCAATAATTTTCAACCAGCAATACAATTGGTCAAGTATGTTCTTGTTATCAACTATCTGTGGCTGGTTCTGCAGGTGTTTAATTAGACTAGGGTGAGGAAGGACCTCAGTAAGTTATCAAGAGCAAATAAAGCCCTTATGCAAAATAGTTTAGAATTGAGACCATCTGATTGGTTGATGCAATTGTTATTGAAAATAAGCCATTCTGATTGGTTTACGTACTGTCAGTAAACATTTTTTCTATTTTACAACTTTTGCTGGGACTATCATGCAATAATCTTCAACCAGCAAGACAATTGGTCAGGAATGTTCATGCTATTAACTATCTGTGGCTGGTTCTGCATGTTTTCAATTAGACTAGGGTGAGGAAGGACCTCATTAAGTTATGGAGAGCAAAAAAAGCCTTTATGCAAATTAGTTTAGAATTGAGACCATCTGATTGGTTGATGTAATTGTCATTTAAAATAAGCCATTCTGATTGGTTTATGTACCCTCAGTCAACAGTTTCCTATTTTACAACTTTTGCTGGGACCATCATGCAATCATTTTTAACCAGCAAGACAATTGGTCAGGAATGTTCATGTTATTAACTATCTGTGGCTGGTTCTGCATGTTTTCAATTAGACTAGGGTGAGAAAGGACCTCATTAAGTTATGGAGAGCAAAAAAAGCACTTATGCAAATTAGTTTAGAATTTAGACCATCTGATTGGTTGATGTAATTGTCATTTAAAATAAGCCATTCTGATTGGTTTATGTACCCTCAGTCAACAGTTTCCTATTTTACAACTTTTGCTGGGACCATCATGCAATCATTTTTAACCAGCAAGACAATTGTTCAAGAATGTTCTTGTTATGAACTCATTGTAGCTGGTTCTGCAGGTGTTCAATTAGACTAGGGTGAGGAAGGACCTCAGTAAGTTATCAAGAGCAAATAAAGCCCTTCTGGAAATTAGTTCAGAAATGAGACCATCTGATTGTTTGATGCAATTGTCATTCAAAATAAGCCACTCTGATTGGTTTGTGTACTGTCAGTCAACAGTTTCCTTTTTTAGAACTTTTGCTGGGACCATCATGCAATAATTTTCAACCAGCAATACAATTGGTCAAGTATGTTCTTGTTATCAACTATCTGTGGCTGGTTCTGCAGGTGTTTAATTAGACTAGGGTGAGGAAGGACCTCTGTAAGTTATCAAGAGCAAATAAAGCCCTTATGCAAAATAGTTTAGAATTGAGACCATCTGATTGGTTGATGCAATTGTTATTGAAAATAAGCCATTCTGATTGGTTTATGTACTGTCAGTCAACAGTTTTCTATTTTACAACTTTTGCTGGGACCATCATGCAATAGTCTTCAACCAGCAAGACAATTGGTCAAGAATATAGTCAACATTTTTCTATTTTACAACTTTTGCTGGGACAATCATGCAATAGTCTTCAACCAGCAAGACAATTGGTCAAGAATGCTCGTGTTATCAACTATCTGTGGCTGGTTCTGCGGGTGTTCAATTAAACTAGGATTAGGAAGAACCTCAGTAAGTTATGGAGAGCAAATAAAGCCCTTATGCAAATTAGTTTAGAATTGAGACCATCTGATTGGTTGAAGCAATTGTCATTCAAAATAAGCCATTCTTATTGGTTTATGTACTGTCAGTCAAGAGTTTCCTATTTTAATACTTTTGCTGGGACCATCATGCAATAGTCTTCAACCGGCAAGACAATTGGTCAAGAATGTAGTCAACAGTTTTCTATTTTACAACTTTTGCTGGGACAACCATGCAATAGTCTTTAACCAGCAAGACAATAGGTCAAGCATGTAATCAACATGTTTCTATTTTACAACTTTTGCTGGGACAACCATGCAATAATCTTCAACCAGCAAGACAATTGGTCAAGAATGCTCTTGTTATCAACTATCTGTGGCTGGTTATGTAGGTGTTTAAATTAAACTAGGGTTAAGAAGGACCTCAGTAAGTTATGGAGAGCAAATAAAGCTCTTATACAAATTAGTTTAGAATTGAGACCATCTGATTGGTTGATGCAATTGTCATTTAAAATAAGCCATTCTGATTGGTTTATGTACTGTCAGTCAACAGTATTCTATTTTACAACTTTTGCTGGGACCATCATGTAATAATCTTCAACCAGCAAGACAATTGGTCAAGAATGTTCTTGTTATCAACTATCTGTGGCTGGTTCTGCAGGTGTTCAATTAGACTAGGGTGAGGAAGGACCTCAGTAAGTTATGGAGAGCAAATAAAGCCCTTATTCAAATTAGTTTAGAATTGAGACCATCTGATTGGTTAAAGCAATTGTCATTGACAATAAGCCATTCTGATTGGTTTATGTACCATCAGTCAACAGTTTCCTATTTTACAACTTTTGCTGGGACCATCATGCAATAGTCTTCAAACAGCAAAACAATTGGTCAAGAATGTAGTCAACAGTATTCTATTTTACAACTTTTTCTGGGACCATCATGCAATAATCTTCAACCAGCAAAACAATTGGCCAAGAATGTTTTTGTTATCAACTATCTGTGGCTGGTTCTGCAGGTGTTCAATTAGACTAGGGTGAGGAAGGACCTCAGTAAGTTATGGAGAGCAAACAAAAGCCCTTATGCGAATTAGTTCAGAATTGAGACCATCTGATTGGTTGATGCAATTGTCATTTAAAATAAGCCATTCTGATTGGTTTATGTACTGTCAGTCAACAGTTTTCTATTTTACGACTTTTGCTGGGACCATCATGTAAAAATCTTCAACGGGCAAAACAATTGGTCAAGAATGTTCCTGCTATCAACTATCTATGGCTGGTTCTGTAGGTGTTCAATTAGACTAGGGTGAGGAAGGACCTCAGTAAGTTATGGAGAGCAAATAAAGCCCTTATTCAAATTAGTTTAGAATTGAGACCATCTGATTGGTTGATGCAATTGTCATTCAAAATAAGCCATTCTGATTGGTTTATGTACAGTCAGTCAACAGTTTCCTATTTTAGAACTTTTGCTGGGACCATCATGCAATAGTATTCAACCAGCAAGACAATTGGTCAAGCATGTAGTCAATAGTTTTCTATTTTACAACTTTTGCTGGGACCATCATGCAATAATGTTCAACCAGCAAGACAATTGGTCAAGAATGTTCTTGTTATCAACTATCTGTGGCTGGTTCTGCAGGTGTTCAATTAGACTAGGGTGAGGAAGGAACTTAGTAAGTTAAGAAGAGCAAATGAAGCCCTTATGCAAATTAGGTCAGAATTGAGACCATCTGATTGGTTGAAGCAATTGTCATTGAAAATAAGTCATTCTGATTGGTTTATGTACCATCAGTCAACAGTTTCCTATTTTACAACTTTTGCTGGGACCGTCATGCAATAATTTTTAACCAGCAAGACAATTGTTCAAGAATGTTCTTGTCATGAACTCTTTGTAGCTCGTTCTGCAGGTGTTCAATTAGACTAGGGTGAGGAAGGACCTCAGTAAGTTATCAACAGCAAATAAAGCCCTTCTGGAAATTAGATCAGAAATGAGACCATCTGATTGTTTGATGCAATTGTCATTCAAAATAAGCCACTCTGATTGGTTTATGTACTGTCAGTCAACAGTTTCCTTTTTTAGAACTTTTGCTGGGACCATCATGCAATAGTCTTCAACCAGCAAGACAATTGGTCAAGCATGTAGTCAACAGTTTTCTATTTTACAACTTTTGCTGGCACCATCACACAATAGCCTTCAACCAGCAAGACAATTGGTCAAGAATGTTCTTGTTATCAACTATCTGTGGCTGGTTCTGTAGGTGTTCAATTAATCTAGGGTTAAGAAGGACCTCAGTAAGTTATGGAGAGCAAAAAAAGCCTTTATGCAAATTAGTTTAGAATTGAGACCATCTGATTGGTTGATGCAATTGTCATTCAAAATAAGCCATTCTGATTGGTTTACGTACTGTCAGTAAACATTTTTTCTATTTTACAACTTTTGCTGGGACTATCATGCAATAATCTTCAACCAGCAAGACAATTGGTCAGGAATGTTCATGTTATTAACTATCTGTGGCTGGTTCTGCATGTTTTCAATTAGACTAGGGTGAGGAAGGACCTCATTAAGTTATGGAGAGCAAAAAAAGCACTTATGCAAATTAGTTTAGAATTTAGACCATCTGATTGGTTGATGTAATTGTCATTTAAAATAAGCCATTCTGATTGGTTTATGTACCCTCAGTCAACAGTTTCCTATTTTACAACTTTTGCTGGGACCATCATGCAATCATTTTTAACCAGCAAGACAATTGTTCAAGAATGTTCTTGTTATGAACTCATTGTAGCTGGTTCTGCAGGTGTTCAATTAGACTAGGGTGAGGAAGGACCTCAGTAAGTTATCAAGAGCAAATAAAGCCCTTCTGGAAATTAGTTCAGAAATGAGACCATCTGATTGTTTGATGCAATTGTCATTCAAAATAAGCCACTCTGATTGGTTTGTGTACTGTCAGTCAACAGTTTCCTTTTTTAGAACTTTTGCTGGGACCATCATGCAATAATTTTCAACCAGCAATACAATTGGTCAAGTATGTTCTTGTTATCAACTATCTGTGGCTGGTTCTGCAGGTGTTTAATTAGACTAGGGTGAGGAAGGACCTCAGTAAGTTATCAAGAGCAAATAAAGCCCTTATGCAAAATAGTTTAGAATTGAGACCATCTGATTGGTTGATGCAATTGTTATTGAAAATAAGCCATTCTGATTGGTTTATGTACTGTCAGTCAACAGTTTTCTATTTTACAACTTTTGCTGGGACCATCATGCAATAGTCTTCAACCAGCAAGACAATTGGTCAAGAATATAGTCAACATTTTTCTATTTTACAACTTTTGCTGGGACAATCATGCAATAGTCTTCAACCAGCAAGACAATTGGTCAAGAATGCTCGTGTTATCAACTATCTGTGGCTGGTTCTGCGGGTGTTCAATTAAACTAGGATTAGGAAGAACCTCAGTAAGTTATGGAGAGCAAATAAAGCCCTTATGCAAATTAGTTTAGAATTGAGACCATCTGATTGGTTGAAGCAATTGTCATTCAAAATAAGCCATTCTTATTGGTTTATGTACTGTCAGTCAAGAGTTTCCTATTTTAATACTTTTGCTGGGACCATCATGCAATAGTCTTCAACCGGCAAGACAATTGGTCAAGAATGTAGTCAACAGTTTTCTAATTTACAACTTTTGCTGGGACAACCATGCAATAGTCTTTAACCAGCAAGACAATAGGTCAAGCATGTAATCAACATGTTTCTATTTTACAGCTTTTGCTGGGACAACCATGCAATAATCTTCAACCAGCAAGACGATTGGTCAGGAATGCTCTTGTTATCAACTATCTGTGGCTGGTTATGTAGGTGTTTAAATTAAACTAGGGTTAAGAAGGACCTCAGTAAGTTATGGAGAGCAAATAAAGCTCTTATACAAATTAGTTTAGAATTGAGACCATCTGATTGGTTGATGCAATTGTCATTTAAAATAAGCCATTCTGATTGGTTTATGTACTGTCAGTCAACAGTATTCTATTTTACAACTTTTGCTGGGACCATCATGTAATAATCTTCAACCAGCAAAACAATTGGCCAAGAATGTTTTTGTTATCAACTATCTGTGGCTGGTTCTGCAGGTGTTCAATTAGACTAGGGTGAGGAAGGACCTCAGTAAGTTATGGAGAGCAAACAAAAGCCCTTATGCGAATTAGTTCAGAATTGAGACCATCTGATTGGTTGATGCAATTGTCATTTAAAATAAGCCATTCTGATTGGTTTATGTACTGTCAGTCAACAGTTTTCTATTTTACGACTTTTGCTGGGACCATCATGTAAAAATCTTCAACGGGCAAAACAATTGGTCAAGAATGTTCCTGCTATCAACTATCTGTGGCTGGTTCTGTAGGTGTTCAATTAGACTAGGGTGAGGAAGGACCTCAGTAAGTTATGGAGAGCAAATAAAGCCCTTATTCAAATTAGTTTAGAATTGAGACCATCTGATTGGTTGATGCAATTGTCATTCAAAATAAGCCATTCTGATTGGTTTATGTACTGTCAGTCAACAGTTTCCTATTTTAGAACTTTTGCTGGGACCATCATGCAATAGTATTCAACCAGCAAGACAATTGGTCAAGCATGTAGTCAATAGTTTTCTATTTTACAACTTTTGCTGGGACCATCATGCAATAATGTTCAACCAGCAAGACAATTGGTCAAGAATGTTCTTGTTATCAACTATCTGTGGCTGGTTCTGCAGGTGTTCAATTAGACTAGGGTGAGGAAGGAACTTAGTAAGTTAAGAAGAGCAAATGAAGCCCTTATGCAAATTAGGTCAGAATTGAGACCATCTGATTGGTTGAAGCAATTGTCATTGAAAATAAGTCATTCTGATTGGTTTATGTACCATCAGTCAACAGTTTCCTATTTTACAACTTTTGCTGGGACCGTCATGCAATAATTTTTAACCAGCAAGACAATTGTTCAAGAATGTTCTTGTCATGAACTCTTTGTAGCTCGTTCTGCAGGTGTTCAATTAGACTAGGGTGAGGAAGGACCTCAGTAAGTTATCAAGAGCAAATAAAGCCCTTCTGGAAATTAGATCAGAAATGAGACCATCTGATTGTTTGATGCAATTGTCATTCAAAATAAGCCACTCTGATTGGTTTATGTACTGTCAGTCAACAGTTTCCTTTTTTAGAACTTTTGCTGGGACCATCATGCAATAGTCTTCAACCAGCAAGACAATTGGTCAAGCATGTAGTCAACAGTTTTCTATTTTACAACTTTTGCTGGCACCATCACACAATAGCCTTCAACCAGCAAGACAATTGGTCAAGAATGTTCTTGTTATCAACTATCTGTCGCTGGTTCTGTAGGTTTTCTATTAAACAAGGGTTAGGAAGTACCTTAGTAAGTTATGAAGAGCAAATAAAGCCTTTATGCAAATTAGTTCAGAATTGAGACCATCTGATTGGTTGATGCAATTGTCATTCAAAATAAGCCACTCTGATTGGTTTAGGTACTGTCAGTCAACAGTTTCCTTTTTTAGAACTTTTGCTGGGACCATCATGCAATAATCTTCAACCAGCAATACAATTGGTCAAGTATGTTCTTGTTATCAACTATCTGTGGCTGGTTCTGCAGGTGTTCAATTAGACTAGGGTGAGGAAGGACCTCAGTAAGTTATCAAGAGCAAATAAAGCCCTTATGCAAAATAGTTTAGAATTGAGACCATCTGATTGGTTGATGCAATTGTTATTGAAAATAAGCCATTCTGATTGGTTTATGTACTGTCAGTCAACAGTTTTCTATTTTACAACTTTTGCTGGGACCATCATGCAATAGTCTTCAACCAGCAAGACAATTGGTCAAGAATATAGTCAACATTTTTCTATTTTACAACTTTTGCTGGGACAATCATGCAATTGTCTTCAACCAGCAAGACAATTGGTCAAGAATGCTCGTGTTATCAACTATCTGTGGCTGGTTCTGCGGGTATTCAATTAAACTAGGATTAGGAAGAACCTCAGTAAGTTATGGAGAGCAAATAAAGCCCTTATGCAAATTAGTTTAGAATTGAGACCATCTGATTGGTTGAAGCAATTGTCATTCAAAATAAGCCATTATTATTGGTTTATGTACTGTCAGTCAAGAGTTTCCTATTTTAATACTTTTGCTGGGACCATCATGCAATAGTCTTCAACCAGCAAGACAATTGGTCAAGAATGTAGTCAACAGTTTCCTATTTTAGAACTTTTGCTGGGAACATCATGCAATAATCTTCAATCAGCAAGACAATTGGTCAAGAATGTTCTTGTTATCAACTATCTGTGGCTGGTTCTGTAGGTGTTCAATTAGACTAGGGTGAGGAACGACCTCAGTAAGTTATGGAGGGCAAATAAATCCCTTATTCAAATTAGTTTAGAATTGAGACCATCTGATTGGTTGATACAATTGTCATTCAATATAAGCCATTCTGATTGGTTTATGTACTGTCAGTCAACAGTTTTCTATTTTACAACTTTTGTTGGGACCATCATGCAATAGTCTTCAACCAGCAAGACAATTGGTCAAGAATGTAGTCAACAGGTTTCTATTTTACAACTTTTGCTGGCACCATCACGCAATAGCCTTCAACCAGCAAGACAATTGGTCAAGAATGTTCATGTTATCAACTATCTGTGGCTGGTTCTGTAGGTTTTCAATTAAACTAGAGTGAGGAAGTACCTTAGTAAGTTATGAAGAGCAAATAAAGCCCATATGCAAATTAGTTCAGAATTGAGACCATCTGATTGGTTGATGCAATTGTCATTCAAAATAAGCCATTTTGATTGGTTTATGTACTGTCAGTCAACAGTTTCCTTTTTTAGAACTGTTGCTGGGACCATCATGCAATAATCTTTAACCAGCAATACAATTGGTCAAGTATGTTCTTGTTATCAACTATCTGTGGCTGGTTCTGCAGGTGTTCAATTAGACTAGGGTGAGGAAGGACCTCAGTAAGTTATCAAGAGCAAATAAAGCCCTTATGCAAAATAGTTTAGAATTGAGACCATCTGATTGGTTGATGCAATGGTCATTGAAAATAAGCCATTCTGATTGGTTTATGTACTGTCAGTCAACAGTTTTCTATTTTACAACTTTTGCTGGGACCATCATGCAATAGTCTTCAACCAGCAAGACAATTGGTCAAGAATGTAGTCAACAGTTTCCTATTTTAGAACTTTTGCTGGGAACATCATGCAATAATCTTCAACCAGCAAGACAATTGGTCAAGAATGTTCTTGTTATCAACTATCTGTGGCTGGTTCTGTAGGTGTTCAATTAGACTAGGGTGAGGAACGACCTCAGTAAGTTATGGAGGGCAAATAAAGCCCTTATTCAAATTAGTTTAGAATTGAGACCATCTGATTGGTTGATACAATTGTCATTCAAAATAAGCCATTCTGATTGGTTTATGTACTGTCAGTCAACAGTTTTCTATTTTACAACTTTTGCTGGGACCATCATGCAATAGTCTTCAACCAGCAAGACAATTGGTCAAGAATGTAGTCAACAGGTTTCTATTTTACAACTTTTGCTGGCACCATCACGCAATAGCCTTCAACCAGCAAGACATTTGGTCAAGAATGTTCTTGTTATCAACTATCTGTGGCTGGTTCTGTAGGTTTTCAATTAAACTAGAGTGAGGAAGTACCTTAGTAAGTTATGAAGAGCAAATAAAGCCCATATGCAAATTAGTTCAGAATTGAGACCATCTGATTGGTTGATGCAATTGTCATTCAAAATAAGCCATTCTGATTGGTTTATGTACTGTCAGTCAACAGTTTCCTATTTTACAACTTTTGCTGGCACCATCATGCAATAATCTTCAACCAGCAAGACAATTGGTCAAGAATGTTCTTGTTATCAACTATCTGTCGCTGGTTCTGTAGGTTTTCTATTAAACAAGGGTTAGGAAGTACCTTAGTAAGTTATGAAGAGCAAATAAAGCCCTTATGCAAATTAGTTCAGAATTGAGACCATCTGATTGGTTGATGCAATTGTCATTCAAAATAAGCCACTCTGATTGGTTTGTGTACTGTCAGTCAACAGTTTCCTTTTTTAGAACTTTTGCTGGGACCATCATGCAATAATCTTCAACCAGCAATACAATTGGTCAAGTATGTTCTTGTTATCAACTATCTGTGGCTGGTTCTGCAGGTGTTCAATTAGACTAGGGTGAGGAAGGACCTCAGTAAGTTATCAAGAGCAAATAAAGCCCTTATGCAAAATAGTTTAGAATTGAGACCATCTGATTAGTTGATGCAATGGTCATTGAAAATAAGCCATTCTGATTGGTTTATGTACTGTCAGTCAACAGTTTTCTATTTTACAACTTTTGCTGGGACCATCATGCAATAGTCTTCAACCAGCAAGACAATTGGTCAAGAATGTAGTCAACAGTTTCCTATTTTAGAACTTTTTCTGGGAACATCATGCAATAATCTTCAACTTGCAAGACAATTGGTCAAGAATGTTCTTGTTATCAACTATCTGTGGCTGGTTCTACAGGTGTTCAATTAGACTAGGGTGAGGAACGACCTCAGTAAGTTATGGAGGGCAAATAAAGCCCTTATTCAAATTAGTTTAGAATTGAGACCATCTGATTGGTTGATACAATTGTCATTCAATATAAGCCATTCTGATTGGTTTATGTACTGTCAGTCAACAGTTTTATATTTTACAACTTTTGCTGGGACCATCATGCAATAGTCTTCAACCAGCAAGACAATTGGTCAAGAATGTAGTCAACAGGTTTCTATTTTACAACTTTTGCTGGCACCATCACGCAATAGCCTTCAAACAGCAAGACAATTGGTCAAGAATGTTCATGTTATCAACTATCTGTGGCTGGTTCTGTAGGTTTTCAATTAAACTAGAGTGAGGAAGTACCTTAGTAAGTTATGAAGAGCAAATAAAGCCCATATGCAAATTAGTTCAGAATTGAGACCATCTGATTGGTTGATGCAATTGTCATTCAAAATAAGCCATTCTGATTGGTTTATGTACTGTCAGTCAACAGTTTCCTTTTTTAGAACTGTTGCTGGGACCATCATGCAATAATCTTCAACCAACAATACAATTGGTCAAGTATGTTCTTGTTATCAACTATCTGTGGCTGGTTCTGCAGGTGTTCAATTAGACTAGGGTGAGGAAGGACCTCAGTAAGTTATCAAGAGCAAATAAAGCCCTTATGCAAAATAGTTTAGAATTGAGACCATCTGATTGGTTGATGCAATGGTCATTGAAAATAAGCCATTCTGATTGGTTTATGTACTGTCAGTCAACAGTTTTCTATTTTACAACTTTTGCTGGGACCATCATGCAATAGTCTTCAACCAGCAAGACAATTGGTCAAGAATGTAGTCAACAGTTTCCTATTTTAGAACCTTTGCTGGGAACATCATGCAATAATCTTCAACCAGCAAGACAATTGGTCAAGAATGTTCTTGTTATCAACTATCTGTGGCTGGTTCTATAGGTGTTCAATTAGACTAGGGTGAGGAACGACCTCAGTAAGTTATGGATGGCAAATAAAGCCCTTATTCAAATTAGTTTAGAATTGAGACCATCTGATTGGCTGATACAATTGTCATTCAAAATAAGCCATTCTGATTGGTTTATGTACTGTCAGTCAACAGTTTTCTATTTTACAACTTTTGCTGGGACCATTATGCAATAGTCTTCAACCAGCAAGACAATTGGTCAAGAATGTTCTTGTTATCAACTATCTGTGGCTGGTTCTGTAGGTTTTCAATTAAACTAGAGTGAGGAAGTACCTTAGTAAGTTATGAAGAGCAAATAAAGCCCATATGCAAATTAGTTCAGAATTGAGACCATCTGATTGGTTGATGCAATTGTCATTCAAAATAAGCCAATCTGATTGGTTTATGTACTGTCAGTCAACAATTTCCTATTTTACAACTTTTGCTGGCACCATCATGCAATAATCTTCAACCAGCAAGACAATTGGTCAAGAATGTTCTTGTTATCAACTATCTGTCACACGTAGCCACGACGGAGCGCGGCTGGTACAGTACTCACCCGTCCGCGCCCGCCGCTGGCTAGCGTGTGCACGCTCCAGTCTGTGGTTTGCAGATGGCGGCAGCTCTGGGTAGGGATGGCAGCAGGGGAGCGTCGGGTAGCGGCGTCCTTGCAGTTAGCGGCGCCGGGAGGCGGGCTTCGCCATCTTGGTTGAGGGCAGGAGGCGGATTGGCCCAGAGTGGAGGTTCCCTCCTCATCCTGCGCTGACAGCCAATGGCAGCCGCCCCCTGGGGATATAGGGGATCTGCCTAGGCTGTTCAGTGTCAGTGCAATGAGTCTTTGGAGTCATTCACAACTCCTAGCTGATTCCCGGATCCTGGCTCTTTCTCTCCTGACTCTGGTGCGTTGCTCCCTGCATCTTTATACAAGGAAGTTTTCTCCTGACACCTATGCTGCAATTCCTACCTAGTGCTTGTCCCTGCTTGTGTCCCAGAATTACCCTGCACAGCATTCCGCTGCCCTCCTTCATACAACTCATTAATTCCATCATCTTTCAGTCATCCGGATCCATTTCTTCTGTCATCAAATCAACCTCTTTCCGGATCTTCCTCTATGTACTCTGGCTCACAAGTATACGTTTCCAGATTTACCTGCTCGTTATTAGAATTGTGCTGGACTCTATTTAATTTATAACAACTGTCACTTAAAGAAGTATTTGAGTGAAGTTATCCTTTATGAAATCTGTTATTAAACCTGCACGTTTTAATCCTACTTCTCCTGGTCCGTCTCCGGCTTCTGTGCACCACACGACTCCATCCAGCCCTTTAGCCGTGACACTATCTGTGGCTGGTTCTGCAGGTGTTCAATTAGACTAGGGTGAGGAAGGACCTCAGTAAGTTATCAAGAGCAAATAAAGCCCTTATGCAAAATAGTTTAGAATTGAGACCATCTGATTGGTTGATGCAATGGTCATTGAAAATAAACCATTCTGATTGGTTTATGTACTGTCAGTACACAGTTTTCTATTTTACAACTTTTGCTGGGACCATCATGCAATAGTCTTCAACCAGCAAGACAATTGGTCAAGAATGTTCTTGTTATCAACTATCTGTGGCTGGTTCTGCAGGTGTTCAATTAGACTAGGGTGAGGAAGGACCTCAGTAAGTTATCAAAAGCAAATAAAGCCCTTATGCAAAATAGTTTAGAATTGAGACCATCTGATTGGTTGATGCAATGGTCATTGAAAATAAACCATTCTGATTGGTTTATGTACTGTCAGTCAACAGTTTCCTATTTTACAACTTTTGCTGGGACCATCATGCAATAGTCTTCAACCAGCAAGACAATTGGTCAAGAATGTAGTCAATAGTTTACTATTTTACAACTTTTGCTGGCACCATCATGCAATAATCTTCAACCAGCAAGACAATTGGTCAAGAATGTTCTTGTTATCAACTATCTGTGGCTGGTTCTGCAGGTGTTCAATTAGACTCGGGTGAGGAAGGACCTCAGTAAGTTATCAAGAGCAAATAAAACCCTTATGCAAAATAGTTTAGAATTGAGACCATCTGATTGGTTGATGCAATGGTCATTGAAAATAAACCATTCTGATTGGTTTATGTACTGTCAGTCAACAGTTTCTTGTTTTACAACTTTTGCTGGGACCATCATGCAAAAGTCTTCAACCAGCAAGACAATTGGTCAAGAATGTTCTTGTTATTAACTATCTGTGGCTGGTTCTGCAGGTGTTCAATTAGACTAGGGTAAAGAAGGACCTCAGTAAGTTATCAAGAGCAAATAAAGCCCTTATGCAAAATAGTTTAGAATTGAGACCATCTGATTGGTTGATGCAATTGTCATTCAAAATAAGCCACGCTGATTGGTTTATGTACTGTCAGTCAACAGTTTCCTATTTTAGAACTTTTGCTGGGACCATCATGCAATAATCTTCAACCAGCAAGACAATTGGTCAAGAATGTTCTTGTTATCAACTATCTGTGGCTGGTTCTACAGGTTTTTACTTAAACTAGGGTTAGGAAGGACCTTAGTAAGTTATCAAGAGCAAATAAAGCCCTTATGCAAAATAGTTTAGAATTGAGACCATCTGATTGGTTGATGCAATGGTCATTGAAAATAAACCATTCTGATTGGTTTATGTACTGTCAGTCAACAGTTTTCTATTTTACATCTTTTGCTGGGACATTCATGCAATAGTCTTCAACCAGCAAGACAATTGGTCAAGAATGTTCTTGTTATCAACTATCTGTGGCTGGTTCTACAGGTGTTCAATTAGACTAGGGTGAGGAAGGACCTCAGTAAGTTATCAAAAGCAAATAAAGCCCTTATGCAAAATAGTTTAGAATTGAGACCATCTGATTGGTTGATGCAATTGTCATTCAAAATAAGCCACGCTGATTGGTTTATGTACTGTCAGTCAACAGTTTCCTATTTTAGAACTTTTGCTGGGACCATCATGCAATAATCTTCAACCAGCAAGACAATTGGTCAAGAATGTTCTTGTTATCAACTATCTGTGGCTGGTTATGCATGTGTTCAATTAGACTAGGGTGAGGAAGGACCTCAGTAAGTTATCAAGAGCAATTAAAGCCCTTCTGGAAATTAGTTCAGAATTGAGACCATCTGATTGGTTGATGCAATTGTCATTCAAAATAAGCCATTCTGATTGGTTTATGTACTGTCAGTCAACAGTTTCCTATTTTACAACTTTTACTGGGACCATCATGCAATAGTCTTCAACCAGCAAGACAATTTGTCAAGAATGTAGTCAACAGTTTTCTATTTTACAACTTTTGCTGGCACCATCAAGCAATAGCCTTCAACCAGCAAGACAATTGGTCAAGAATGTTCTTGTTATCAACTATCTGTGGCTGGTTCTGTAGGTTTTCAATTAAACTAGGGTTAGGAAGTACCTTAGTAAGTTATGAAGAGCAAATAAAGCCCATATGCAAATGTGTTCAGAATTGAGACCATCTGATTGGTTGATGCAATTGTCATTCAAAATAAGCCATTCTGATTGGTTTATGTAGTCAGTCAACATTTTTCTATTTTACAACTTCTGCTGGCACCATCACGCAATAGCCTTCAACCAGCAAGACAATCCGTCAAGAATGTTCTTGTTATCAACTATCTGTGGCTGGTTCTGCAGGTGTTCAATTAAACTAGGGTGAGGAAGGACCTCAGTAAGTTATGAATAGCAAATTAAGCCCTTATGCAAATTAGTTCAGAATTGAGACCATCTGATTGGGTGATGCAATCGTCATTCAAAATAAGCTATTCTGATTGGCTTATGTACTGTCAGTCAACAGTATTCTATTTTACAACTTTTGCTGGGACCATCATGCAATAGTCATCAAACAGCAAGGCAATTGGTCAAAAATGCTCTTGTTATCAACTATCTGTGGCTGGTTCTGTAGGTTTTCAATTAAACTAGGGTTAGGAAGGACCTTAGTAAGTTATGGAGAGCAAATAAAGCCCTTATGCAAATTAGTTTAGAATTGAGACCATCTGATTGGTTGATGCAATTGTCATTGAAAATAAGCCATTCTGATTGGTTTATGTACCATCAGTAAACAGTTTCCTATTTTACAACTTTTGCTGGGACCATCATGCAATAATCTTCACCCAGCAAGACAATTGTTCAAGAATGTTCTTGTTATCAACTATTTGTAGCTGGTTCTGCAGGTGTTGAATTAGACTAGGGTGAGGAAGGACCTCAGTAAGTTATCAAGAGCAAATAAAGCCCTTCTGGAAATTAGTTCTGAATTTAGACCATCTGATTGGTTGATGCAATTGTCATTCAAAATAAGCCATTCTGATTGGTTTATGCTCTGTCAGTCAACAGTTTCCTATTTTACAACTTTTGCTGGGACCATCATGCAATAGTCTTCAACCAGCAAGACAATTTGTCAAGAATGTAGTCAACAGTTTTCTATTTTACAACTTTTGCTGAGACCATCATGCAATAGTATTCAACCTGCAAGACAATTGGTCAAGAACGTTGCCAGTAATGTTGATTCTAGATAGCTTGGTCCCACATGGTGTAAAGTTTTGGAAACTTAATCCATTCTGGTTATCTCTAATGGGGGAGGGAGAAGATTTAATCTCCCAGTGGGACAGCTTCCAGGAGTATAATAACTCCTAGAATGATCTCGCTGTAAAACATGACGCCTTTAAGGCTACGATCTGAGGTACTCTACTTAGGAAAGTAGCTTGGATTAAGGGAGAAAGTAGAAGGTAAGAATTTAACATGGAGAAAGAGTGCCGTCAGATAGAATCGACATTCTTGATATCTAGATCCCCCTCTGACCAAGAACAGTGGATTGTCTCTAGAAAACGATTGGCGGACTATCTCTTGGATAAATCCAGGAGAAGGCTGCTATTTTCCAAACATAATATATATTTACAAAATGATGTGGGGGGTAGATATCTGGCCTTTCTTTCAAGGGAAAATAGGAATAACACCACGGTAAAACAGATTCGCAACTTAGAGGGAGACCTATGCCATACAGCCACTGAAATTCTTGAAGTATTCACTACATATTATAATAATTTATACACCTCAAGGGCAACATACACCGAAGGACAATTAGATAATTACCTTCAACAAATTACACTGCCTACTTTATCTTCTGATTCAGTGGTAATATTGGAATCTCCATTTACATTAGACGATATAGAAACTGCCATAATGTCTATTCCTAATAGTAAGGCCCCAGGAAGCGACGGCCTCCCCATAGAACTATAAAAAAGATTTTTTCGGCCCATATCTAATGGATCTGTTCAATACTTTATTAAAACATAATTCAATGTCATCTTCAATGTCAGAGGTCATCATTATTGTCATTTTAAAACCAAACAAGGACCCCACTTGTCCTGAATCATATAGACCTATTTCGCTATTATCGACGGACGTAAAAGTCCTAGCTAAAATTTTAGCTATTAGATTAAACTCAGTGATAACTACTATCATACATAACGATCAGACAGGCTTCATGCCGGGAAGAGGAACAGCAGAGAATTTAAGGAGGCTGTTTTGCCATCTACAGAGTGGGGAAAGTGCCAGTTCGGAGGCAGCGGTGGTATCCTTGGATGCCACCAAAGCCTTCGATTCCATAGAATGGAAATATCTATGGAAGGTGATGGATAGATTTGCATTTGGCCCCAGATTCAAGCAATGGGTTAAGCTGTTATATTCAGCACCAGCTGCGCGAGTTACGGTCAATGGCCATACATCTGAACCCTTCCCTCTGAAAAGAGGAACAAGGCAGGGGTGTCCTTTATCCCCTGCCTTGTTCGCTCTTGCAATTGAACCACTGGCCAGCTACATGCGAACGTCCCCTGGTATTAAGGGTATATCAGTAGGTGACACTTTAGGCACAATATCATTATATGCAGATGACATACTCTTATTTCTTTAAGACATAGCAGCAACACTACCTGAAATGTTGAGGATAATTGACTCCTTTGGGATATATTCAGGACTAAGTATAAATTGGTCTAAATCTAATATTCTACCAATATCTGGCAATATCCCGAGGGAGACAAATCCACAATGTCCATTACAATGGACTTTGAAATTTAAATACCTAGGAGTATGGATTACCCCAAATGTTAAAGATTTTGCTACGCAAAATATTGATCCGTTGACGCAAGAATTTAAGTCTAGGATACATATATGGAAGAAATTACCATTATCAGTAGTAGGCCGTATTAATTTAATTAAGATGGTTATTCAACCTAAGTATTTGTACATATTGCAACATGCACCTATATATATATATATATATATATATACCTAAAAAGACGTTTTCAATCATTGATGGCATTATATCCTCTTTCATATGGGGTGGAGGAACTCCAAGAGTTGCTATAAGGGCCTTGGTAAAGCCTAAGGAAGATGGGGGCTTAGGCCTCCCTGATATTCGTATTTACTATCTTGCAGCCCAACTGGTAAATATTTATAATTGGATACAAGGGAAGGATACCCTCACTTTTCAAAGTTTCTTTGATAATTGGCAAAAAAAGATGAATACACCGATACAATTCTTATTGTCGGGAGTATCTGCCTGTGGACTCCCATCTCTCCTTAAACAGGCTGTAATGGTATGGCGCACTACCCATAAACTGATTGAATGGCACACTTTTGAAGAAGATGCTACATTATGGAACAATCCCTCATTTAGAGAATTTATACCGCTATAATGAGATGCCTTTTGGATTAAAGTAGGTGTAAATGGGATACAGCAGCTATACGTAAAAGGTATATTTAAAACGTTCGATCAGTTAAAATCAGAGCTTAATCTTCCCAATTCAGCATTTTTTAGATACTTGCAATTGAGATGTGCATCATATGCACAGTTTGGGAGGGCACAAGTAGACATAGGGGCTTCCCCAATTAAAACACTCCTTTTAACATTAAAAACAGATAAACAAATCTCAAAAATATATATCAAGCTCAATACACATATAGATAGTCAGATATTTAACCAACTCAGAAGGAAATGGGAACTAAATTTGGGAAACATTTCTGATAAGCAATGGAATCAAATATTAAGCTCTACCAAATTTACCATTTCATGTATTTAATATCAGCAAATACACTTTTATATCACACATAGAGTTTATCGCACTCCGGCTTTTTTGCACAAAGTAAATTTAAGAGCGCACTCTATCTGTCCAAAGTGTGGAGCGGAAAATGCAGATTTCCTGCACATGCTTTGGTCGTGTTCACCAATATTTGATTTTTGGAAGGATATATGGAAAGTTATAGTATACACAGAGCCTACCCTCCCAGCAATGACACTTCACTTATGTTTATTTGGACTAGATTTAAAAGAAACGCACTCACCGTCAATTTACCGATATGTTCTAGGTTTGACAACCATTGCCAAGGTTCTGATAGCTAGAAAATGGCTAGCCCCTGAGTCACCCTCTATCCATCACTGGAAAGCTTTAGTAAATGAGGTATCCGAACACAAAAAAATTGTATATAAATCCAGAGAATCATTACAAAAATATAACAAATATGGGATAGATGGAATCTGTCACCGATAGGAACGAGAGTACCTTAAAATGGAAACAATTAGAGAAACAACAGAGAAAGAGTCGATATATTTACTCATAAATTCACAAACTCGATTACGTAGTCATGGAAGTAAAGGGAAAGATCACAAGGGACAAACCGGACACAAACTACAAAGTAGGAAAACTCTAAATAGAAAGGAAGAGTTAACGCACTATATAGGCACTTTAGTTAAATTTAGAACAATGCACAATAATGATCACTAAATAATGTAAGCAATTAAAAATATAATTTATTGATTTATTGTCTTATGTATGATACGTAAGTAATGTATGATATTATTATTTAGAGTTAAGTGTATTTTTTTTTTCTTTTTAAATATTTACTCATATTGAACTACTATTTACTGTTAAGTGTTAAATTTAATGTGTTTTCTTTTATATGAAAAACCCAATAAAGAGTACGCAATTTAAAAAAAAAAAGAACGTTCTTGTTATCAAACATCCGTGGCTGGCTATGAAAGCTGGCTGGCTTTCGCCTTGTGAAGGTCTGCAAGCTGCCCCACCCTGGTCTCCTGCAAAACAAAAATCCATATCCAGGGCGTTAAAAAACTGAAAAGCCAAATGCCGAGCCCGCTCTAAATGAATGGAGGCCACGTTTAAGGTTGCAAACTTAATGGGCTGGAGAGCCATCCTTCAGGGTTATTGTATTAGGACCTTACTCACTTCTTCTTTGTCTGCCTTTGGGAATCCTCATCTGAGGAACCATACCTCTTACATTACATTGCACGCCAGATGCCAAAAACTCCCCCTCCAACTCCACATCGTAGGCAGAGCCCTCACCATCTATTTGGGGGGAGACCACACCTGCCTCCCTAGCCTTACTCAACACCACCCAATCGGGGCAACCACTAGAGACCAATGTCCCCTGTTGATCCAGAGGATCTGGTGGGTCTTGGACCACCAAAGGTGCCACTACCAAAGGAACGGCCTGGGTGACTCCTCCAGCACCATTCCCTTCAGCCTCAGGCCCTCGATCCACAGTATGGACCAAGGAACCCGAGTCAGAGGCAGTATATTCCACCTTCTCTGTCCCCTCCACCTCCTCACAAAGCTCTGGTGACATGTTCTCCACAGTGACTACCACTGACTCCACCTTCCTCCCCTCTACCAAAAAATCTTAACCCCTGCTTGAAATCTCCTTCCTTCCCTTCCCATTTCCCTTACCAAGGGAAGAGGCAGCCTGATAGGGAGAGACTGCGCGTGGCACCCTTTTTCTCAGCCTCATCACCCTAGAACTTTAGACCAGGGCCCCGTTTTTATCCCTATCTCCCCCTCCCCCTCATCACTAGAGAAAGCCCCAAACCGATTTGACAGAACTAAATCAACATCTGGCTGACCCTCACCCTTCCTACCTTTCTTCTTCCCAACCACTAACCTAAAAAGCTCCACAGAACCTTCAGTGCACACCCTATTATCAGTAGATACCCTTTCAAGGGACACACTAGGTACACTTTGCATTTCTTTCCCAACCCTCACTGCTACAACCACCTTTTCTTTGTCTACCAGGGTATTGTGAAAAGCAGATGGGCACCTACTATATGGGTGACCCTCACACCCACACAAATTGCACGTTATCACATCACACACAATCCCCAGCTGAATGGCCTAGCTTGTTACACTTTAAACATTTCTGTGCGGGGCAATCTTTACTGATATGACAAAAATCACCACGTCTATGGCACAATCTGGGTTTCCCCGCATAGAAGCACTGAATATGGTCAGTGCCTATGAAGGCAGCAGACGGAATATGTATCCCTTGTCTAAGTTTAACCGTGGCCGGACAGGCTCCCCCCCATACTCCTAAACCACCAGGGACCTTAACTAACGGCTCAACATTAGACTCCACGAACCACCTAAGCCAAAAGGTCAAATCACATTCACTTAGGGACTTATTCCTAACCAAAATGGTCACCTTAGCAGTCTCCTTCCTAGTCACAGCGTACTCTGTGTCATTCACCCATGGGGCCTTAACCTTCAACTCTGGCCATTTTGACCGAAATGCCTGCAGGCCGTTATAAGTCTGAAAACTCAAATCATATTCATTAGACCCCGCGGGATGGATGCAGGCGTAAATATCATTGACCACAAACCCTGTCTTCAAAAACTCCTGCAAAAAAATCATTCCTATGTGGTGGAGGGTCACTACTGATCCACTTTAGCTGGACCACATTCCGTCTCTTTGTACTTTGAACAAAACCATTTAGAGCCACCACCTGACTATTACCAACAGCCCCAGCATACGAGACCACCCCTGGCACAACAGGAGTCCTCGTTGCTCCACTAATTACACTCCCAACCCTAGATACAGATGGAACCACTGCTAAACCTTTTCGCACAGGAACAGACTTCTCACCTTTATTCTGCTCCCCCTCTAAAAGCTGCAAAGCAGCTCTTACTCTCACAGGAACCTCCAGATTACCAAACACCGTTTCCATAACCTGAAATTGTGCTGGGCTTAAATCAGATTTTTCTAAAGCCGGCATTCCCTGTGCCACTTTATCACCCAAGGGGTTTACCCCTACCACAGAAACGTTTTCTTTCCTTTAACTCACCATTTGTATCACTTCATCTGCTATCAATGTATTATTAACAGACCCTCCTTGCTCTACATCTACCTCCATTTGCCCACGCAGATCATCCCTCAATTCCTTTTCATTATTATCTACTACATCATTTGCCTTATCCTCTATTACCATATCCTGCACCACCACATTCGGAGGTAATTCAGAGACTTCTGCACATAGCGGCAACAATAAAGATTTCAATTGATTATTGACCTCCTTCAAACGATCTTCCAACTCTACAAGTTCAGCCGTATAAACACCTATGATTCTGCTAGAGACACTATTAAGTTTTTTCCTTTTTGCTGATACCATTTTACCAAGCCTTGAAACTTCCTTTTTTAACTCAGCCACTGTGAGCTGCTGCTCAGGCTGCGCTTGCACAGCTTCATTAGCCCTTTTTACATCAGCCTCTAGAATCTGCAACTCAAGCAAAGATTTAGTCACCTCCTGACTGGACATATTTACTTCAGACTCCAGGACAGTCATGTTTACACAGTTACTCATACCTGGTTCGGATGACACAGGCTGCTTACTGTTCCCATCAGGGCATACTGACTGTACCACAACACCTGCAGCCACATCGCCCACAGGATCAGCCACAATTTCTCCAGGACCAGGTACAGCCACTGCCATCACTGTATTAGCGCTGCCAGCGGGACCACTAGGCTTACCCACGGCCACCATTGCTCCGCCATTTCCGGGTCCATCTGGCGACTGGGAACCATCACCTCCAGTACTCCAGTTTCTTCTGCGGCCGCCGATGTGCCCACACCACCGGGTACTTCCACCGGCGTTCCAGGCTTTTTTTCCACACTGGATAACGCTGGCTGCACCAGCACTTTCTCCTCTCCATGCACAGCCACAGGTACACTCAGGCGAGTTACATCACACACCTTTTTTCCACTGTTAGCAGCTAGAGGCTTTGTCACATTACTTGGCCCCACCATCACCTCTCCAATGACAGGCCCACCAGTCACTGTTGCTATACCTTTGCAGGCATGAACATCAGGCTGATTTGCAGACACCGCTGCACCACCAATGCAGGAACCCACAGACTTCTCTGCTCCAGAACTGCAAGGTCCCAAAGAAGGCACCAGCTGCAAAGGATTTCCATGATTGTTTCCCACACTGGATACTGCAGACTACACCAGCACTTTCTCCTGTGCATGCACAGCCACAGGTGCACTCAGGTGAGTTACATCACACACACCTTTTCATGCTCTGCAGTTTTTCCCCGAAGGGGGTAACATACCAGGTGAAATCAGCTTTCTTCCACTTGGCAGAACCATATGGATTTTAGCATGGGACACCTCCACATCTTACTCCCCAGGAGGGTCCATCATATTTGGGACAAACCCATATGGGACACTACTTTCCTTTCTCTAACATTCTGAGAAAGCAGGAGCTCAGTTGCCAAACGACCACACCTAACAGTCGCTTTTTGCCTAGAAGCCCCTAAACCCATTGAAATAGCATTGGGGGTTTAAATTCGTTAGGCCACGCCCCTTTGGGTCCAAAAGCCCAGAATACCATTCAGAGTAAAGCCCTTGACCTGGCTGAGGGTTGAGATACTTTTGGAAACGCCCCTTTTGCCTAGAAGCCCCTAAACCCATTGAAATAGCATTGGGGGTTTAAATTCGTTAGGCCCCACCCCTTTGGATCCAAAATCCCATAATACCATTCAGAGTATAGCCCTTGACATGGCTGAGGGTTGAGATACTTTTGGAAATGCCCCTTTTGCCTAGA
This sequence comes from Crinia signifera, assembly GCF_055691185.1. NCBI lineage: Eukaryota > Metazoa > Chordata > Amphibia > Anura > Myobatrachidae > Crinia > Crinia signifera. Next base: position 182,639,458 of record NC_139218.1, read on the forward strand.
AGCCCCTAAACCCATTGAAATAGCATTGGGGGTTTAAATTCGTTAGGCCACGCCCCTTTTGGTCCAAAAGCCAAGAATACCATTGAGAGTATAGCCCTTGACATGGCTGAGGGTTGAGATACTTTTGTACACGCCCCTTTTGCCTAGAAGCCCCTAAACCCATTGAAATAGCATTGGGGGTTTAAATTCGTTAGGCCCCGCCCCTTTGGGTCCACAAGCCCAGAATACCATTCAGAGTATAGCCCTTGTCATGGCTGAGGGTTGAGATACTTTTGGCCACGCCCCTTTGCCTAGAAGCCCTAAAACCATTGAAATAGCATTGGGGGTTTAAATTTGTAAGGCCACGCCCCTTTGGGTACAAAAGCCCAGAATACCATTCAGAGTATAGCCCTTGACATGGCTGAGGGTTGAGATACTTTTGGCCACGCCCCTTTTGCCTAGAAGCCCCTAAACCCATTGAAATAGCATTGGGGGTTTAAATTCGTTAGGCCCCGCCCCTTTGGGTCCACAAGCCCAGAATACCATTCAGAGTATAGCCCTTGACATGGCTGAGGGTTGAGATACTTTTGGCCAGGCCCCTTTTGCCTAGAAGCCCTAAACCCATTGAAATAGCATTGGGGGTTTAAATTCGTTAGGCCACGCCCCTTTGGGTCCACAAGCCTAGAATACCATTCAGAGTATAGCCCTTGAGATAGCTGAGGGTTAAGATACTTTTAGCCACGCCCCTTTTGCCTAGAGCCCCCAAAACCATTGAAATAGCATTGGGGGTTTAAATTCGTTAGGCCCCACCCCTTTGAGTACAAAAGCCCAGAGTACCATTCAGAGTATAGCCCTTGACATGGCTGAGGGTTGAGATACTTTTGGCCACACCCCTTTTGCCTAGAAGCCCCAAAACACATTGAAATGGCTGAGGGGTTTAAATTGGTTATGCTCCGCCCCTTTGGGTCCAAAAGCCCAGATTGCCATTCAAAGTATAGCCCTTGAAATGGCTGAGGGTTGAGATACCTTTGGCTGAGGGTTGAGATACTCTTTTTGCCTAGAATCCCCAAAACCCATTGAAAAGGCTTAGGGGTTTAAATTTGTTTGGCTCCACCCCTTTGGGTCCAAAAGCCGAGAATACCATTCAGAGTATAGCCCTTGACATGGCTGAGGGTTGAGATACTTTTGGCCATGCCCCTTTTGCCTAGAAGCCCCTAAACCCATTGAAATAGCATTGGGGGTTTTAATTAGTTAGGCCCCGCCCCCTTGGGTCCAAAAGCCCAGAATACCATTCAGAGTATAGCCCTTGACATGGCTGAGGGTTGAGATAATTTTGACCACGCCCCTTTTGCCTAGAAACCTCTAAACCTATTGAAATAGCATTGGGGGTTTAAATTCGTTAGGACCCGCCCCTTTTGGTCCAAAAGCCCAGAATACCATTCAGAGTATAGCCCTTGACATGGCTGAGGGTTGAGATAATTTTGACCACGCCCCTTTTGCATAGAAGCCCCTTGGACCCCGGAGACAGGAGAGAGGAGTTTGGATTTCTTCATTTGTTTAATTTTTTTAGGTGAGAAATCTGTGTACTGTTATGTCACCTGCTATGGGGCTTTCTAGGGGGTTAGGAGTTGCGCATTGTGTGATCAGTTTATATTTGATGTTTCCTTTTTTTTTTTGGTCATGCTGCATTTTTTGTGGGGTCTAAGGGGGTGCCCACCTTGCTTCGGGCGTGGCCCTGTGTCCCCCTTTGCAAGGTTTGGCTGTATTTTTTAAATGGTGTCTTTTTTTTTGCAAAGTGCAGTTTTTCTGCAAAGGGTGTAGCATGGCTTTTGGGGGTGGGGGTGGGTGACCCCCTCTCCTGGGTTTGGTAGAGTACATTGCAAGGTGCTTTTGGGGGTTTAAAATGGATTTTGCAGGGTTTTTCATGTTTTTTTTTTCCCAATAGTCATGCTGCATGCTTTTTTGGGGTCTTAAGAAGATGGGAAAGATACGTCAGCATGCTTTGGAGACTGGAGGCGGCGCTCCATTGAATGTGAAATGGCTCCCTTGGGAACAAGTTGTCCAGTCACACATGCCTTCCATCATGGTTGGAGGAGTTCCAGGATCGGTAGAGTCCAACGTACGCCGATCGGAAGTTTTGAACGCACAGGCAGATGCAATTCCACGCCAACAAAGAAGAAGAAGACGAGAGGAAACACCAGCAAGAACCTCTTCTCCAAGACATCAGGAGGGTAAATATATTAGATATTTAGATTTTTTTTAAATAAATTCTTCTTTTTTCTGTTTTTAATAATTTCTCTCTTTTTTTTCAAAACATATGTTCATGCAGAAGTCACAGCAGCTGTTACTGCACCAACATCAACACCGGTCAACCTGGAAAGGCCATCCACTGTAGATTCAACACATTAAGAGACCTACACCCTGAACCTTGTTCCCGCTAGTTTTGAAAGCTCAAACCTGACTGATGAAACCTTCGCTGGATTTGAAGACAGCAGCTTTCAAACTTCCCAGCCAACGGAAGGAGCAACAGGAACATCCATTCCACAGACAACTTACCATCATTCCAACCTGGACATCGTGGAAGAATCAGAGGAAGAGGACTTGGATCTGATAACTACACCACCATTGGACAGTAAGTTTTTTTTTTTTTGCTACACTTTAAACAATAGAAATGTAAAAAAAAAATATTCTGACAATCATATTTTGCTTGTTGCAGCCGGATTTCAACTGATTGGAGACATCCAGGAACTTCAGACACCATCACGTGTACAGAGAGTAAGGCAATTGGCTACAGAGCTCGAAGACAGCCAGAACCAGTACCGCGTGATGATGGAACAACGGATGACGGCCATGGAGAGACATCTATCAACGTTGGCAACATCAATGGCCGACATTGAGAAACGACGGCAGGAGGACTGGGCTGAAATTGAAAGATGACGCCATGAAGACTGGTTGGAATCTGATCGCCGGCGTCAAGAAGATATCAGGGGTCTTTAAGACAGCATTTCCGTTTTGTCAACGGGCATGTTCAAGTTGGTCGAGAATACGGCGTGTCAACAGGAGACCATGCGAAACATCTCAGCTTGCCAAACACAAATTGCTGCAAGCTGCATGCTCATTGCCGAATGCTTGCAGACCAGAAACGAGCAGGAAAGACCTGGACAACTAAGAAGATCAGACCCTTCGACAGCACATCAACAGCAGCCTGTGCAACCACCTACATGGCATGGATCGTCTCAGTCCTACCAAGGATACTCAGGACTTTACCACCATCCACCTCCACAAAGAACCGCCCAACAGACAAGTGCACCAGCAAGACGCTCCTCCCCAGCAAGAACCTCAACCACTCCAGCACCAGCAGAGGAAGAAGAGGAAGAAGACGAAGAAGAGGAGGAAGATGAGGAAGAAGATGAAGATGATGATGAAGATGATGAGGAGCAGGACATGTGAACACGGTTGTATATTTCCTTTTATATCAATATGTTTTTTGTGATGTCTTTATTCTTTCCTTATGTTCTTTCACCTTTTTTTATTTTTCTGTTATGTGTTTATTTAACCCCTGTATTTCAAATTTTCAGCTGTGTTTTCAAAGGAGTTGGGCGTTACAGTTATGCAATGCATGTGCGTGCATGCATTGTAAATTGTTGGGATATGATAAATAGCTCCTTTTCATTGGTGGATGTCATAATGGGCCAAAATTGAGCAATCTGATCCCACAGTTTTCATTTTTTTTTTATTTACTTGAGTTTTAAACATTTTCAATTGGTTGCAAGATGAATCACCATTTTTTACTTATTTTGTTTCAACAGTTGTTCAAAAGGGGATTGCTTGATGTGAAATCATAAACGATCTATTCTTGAAGTGGAGAAGATGAGGCTGCATGTTTGCATATTGATGAGTTACAATAACCGTGCTTTTGCGTTATCGCACAGGCCATGGCGTTCACTTACTGCGCCTGGCCTGCGTGATAGCACAACTGCACTTTGAAAAGTGTTTGCGCTGCAGTGCAAAAATACACAACCTCCATGCTCCCACCCAGCCATGCACTTGCATTATCGCACAGGCCATGGCATTTACTTACTGCGCCTGGCCTGCGTGAAAGCGCAACTGCACTTTGAAAAGTGTTTGCGCCTGCAGTGCAAAAATACACAACCTCCATGCTCCCACCCAGCCGTGCACTTGCGTTATCGCACAGGCCATGGCGTTTACTTACTGCGCCTGGCCTGCGTGATAGCGCAACTGCACTTTGAAAAGTGTTTGCGCCTGCAGTGCAAAAATACACAAGCTCCATGCTCCCACCCAGCCGTGCACTTGCGTTATCGCACAGGCCATGGCGTTTACTTACTGTGCCTTGCCTGCGTGATAGCGCAACTGCACTTTGAAAAGTGTTTGCGCCTGCAGTGCAAAAATACACAACCTCCATGCTCCCACCCAGCCATGCACTTGCGTTATCGCACAGACCATGGCGTTTACTTACTGCGCCTGGCCTGCTTGATAGCGCAACTGCACTTTGAAAAGTGTGTGCGCCTGCAGTGCAAAAATACACAACCTCCATGCTCCCACCCAGCCGTGCACTTGCGTTATCGCACAGGCCATGGCATTCACTTACTGCGCCTGGCCTGCGTGATAGCGCAACTGCACTTTGAAAAGTGTTTGCCATAAATAAATTATTAATGTTTGTGTTCTTTTTTCCCTAGGTAAGTACAACTACAATCAAATGAAGAATACAAATTTGAAAGAGACCTTTTTCAAGTTAACATGTTCACAATTTTATTTAAACATAATACATTTGTAACATCTATTTAATAAAAATTTTTTTTTTTTTATAATTGGCGAATTCTTTTAATAAATTAACAGTGTGTCTAGGTCCAGGGCAAGTGTAAGCCCCTGAGAAGTCTGAGGTTTCTGCAATAAAATAAGATTAAAAATATAAGGTTACAGGACTTCCGGTTCCGGGTTCATGGAGTGAGGTAGCTGGCGCCGGAGCTCCGTGGAACCCGACCTGCCAACTCCTTTTAAAGGCCACCCAAGCCTCCACAACAGCCCGCAATCAACCCCCTGACGCTCAGGGAGAGGAATGGATCGCTCAGCGCCATCCACATCACCCGGCACAGCGCTCCCGCCACGTCAGGAGAAATGCCGCGCGGACGCCAACATGGCGGCTGGTAACGGCTCCCCTCTCCTCACCCCGGCACATAAGAAATCTGCAGCAGAGATGTGGGACCCCACACTGCATGACATTCGTTCCCCAGAGAGCCCGGTAACGTATGGAGACATTGTGACCGCTATTAAAAGCACTATGGAGCCTCTGCTATCCAGGGCTGTGCAGGACATCACTACACAGTTACATGCCTTATCACAAAGGGTTGATAGAGCTGAAAACCAGATAGTTGCAGTATCACATGAGGTATCTGGTCTGACACAGACTGTAAAATCTCTGACATCTGACAATTATCACATTTGGAATAAGCTGGACGAGATAGAAAACAGATCCAGGAGAAATAGGGGGAAATTTACCAAAATGGATTCGTAGAAAAAAGGTGTATTCGTAGGCAGAAATACACCTTTTTTTTACGAATTTGTATTTTCGGGATTTACGATCCTGAAAATACAACAATTCGTATTCCTAAAGATGGAACATTCGTATTTGTATTTACAAATACGAATGTCTACACCAGGCATGTCCAACGTTGGCCCTCCAGATGTTGTGAAACTACACATCCCAGCATGCTTTGCAATCGTTTTAGCATTCTCTAATAGCAAAACTGTGGCAAAGCATGCTGGGATGTGTAGTTTCACAACATCTGGAGGGCCAACGTTGGACATGCCTGGTCTACACCATCGATAGGATACGACAGAAATCACCATTCAAAAGAATGGTGATTCCTGATTTATTAAGCAGCCGTACTGATAATACGGCTGCTAAGTGGTGTAAAACACCCATGCAAATACGACAGGAAAATACACCTTGCTTTCCCTGTCGTATTTGCTTTAAGCCTGCACTGATCAGTCAGATCCGTGCAGGATTCAGTGTAAAAAAATAGAAAAAATAAATTAATAAAAAAAAAAAATCGGCGTGGGGTCCCCCCCACAGCCGAAACCAGCACCAGGCTGACGGAGCCTGGAGCCGGTAATTAAAAATCAGGGAACCCGACAAATAGGGCTTCCCCGATTTTTAACAACCAGCCCCAGGCTCCTGCTCTGGGGCTGGTTCCCAAAATACGGGGGACAAAATGACTAGGGGTCCCCCGTATTTTAAGAACCAGCCCCAGGCAAAACCAGCCAGCAGGGTAATGCCACAGCCGGGGGGAGACTTTTTATACAAGTCCCCCCGGCCAAAGCATTCATCCCTACCGACCAGTCAGCCTGGCCAGGGGCCCTGGGGGAGTGGGGACCCCCCCAATGAAGGGGTCCCCCCCCTCCAGGACTTACCTGACCAGGCTGAAGCCTGGTACTGTCCCCGATGCCCCTGGGCGGTGGGCATCGGGCTGATTCAAGTGTAAAAAAAAAGATGAAACTATTGTTTTTTACTGTGGCACTACAAGTGCCAGCAAGCCTCCCCAGCAAGCTGGGACTTGGAGAACCACAAGTCACAGCCTGCTGGGCATTAAAGGGCCCGCTGGCACTTGTAGTTCCACAGTTAAAAAAATAGTACAATAAACACACTGACACAATGAAAATAAAAGTTTAATACATACATTACATACATACTGATACTTACCTTTCTTGATCCCGAAGGTAGCCCTGGTCCTGATGTCCTGTGTCGTCCTCCAGGTCCATGTCGGCGGTCAGTGACGTCCTCCAGGTCCATGTCGGCGGTCCGTGTCATCCTCCAGGTCCATGGCGGTGTCCGGGTCCGAAGAAATCCATGTTGGAGCTGTGGATGGAAATCCTACTCACCTGGTCCTGCGCTGAAGAAGTCTTGTCTTGGTCCGCCGTAATTCAGGTAATGTTCAAGCTGTCGCCGGTCCCCGCAGTCTCCACATCGCACTGAGGAGAGATGCTGAGATATTTCATACTCAGCGCCTCTCCTCAGAATGAATTCTATTGGCCGCCTAGCGGCCAATCAGGAGCCAAGAAAGTCCCCCATAATATCAGTCAAGGGCCCTGCCTTATCACATTTTGTGAGGAACACGCTCCCTACATTGTTAGGGATAGCCCCCGAGTGCACAGATCTAGTCATAGAGCCGGCACACAGGATGGGACCTGTCCCAACCCCTAACAAGCCGAGACCACGTGTAACCTTATTCAGATGCATGAACTATCTGCATAAACAATTGATCTGGACAGCATCCAGAAGAATTAAAGATATTCAATGGGAGGGAAACAAGCTGTTAATTTTTCAGGACTTTTCCATGGAGCTGACTAAGGCCCGGAAAGCATTTTCACCCGTTTGCTCCCAACTCGCTACAGAGGGCCACAAATTTGGATTACTCTACCCAGCCAGGTTGCGCATTTATGAGGGAACCTCCCATAAAGACTTCCTGGCCCCCAGAGATGCTGAGGCTTATGTTCGAAACATGCGATTTGACCGCAACCAAGATATAAGTGACCAGGCTCCACTACCCACAGCAGGCACTTGATTTGAACACCCCCGTCACCAGAAACACCGAGCTTAGCACTCGGTCGACTACTCTCCCACCCCCATCTGGATCTCCCCTTCACTCTTGAAACTATTGTAACCTGTCTCTGTGCCTCATATGGACATTGCCATAAGACCTATGATATTCACAGAACTGCTATGCATGACATCATTCTCCTGGATGAACGCTATCTTATGCATGTTTTTCTGTGCAGCATCCCAAGTGTGTAGATCTTGTTGATTTAGTTTCAAGACATCCTTCACCATATCTGAACTGTGGTGTCTTCAGAGACGTTTGGTCCCAAATGACACACCCTCGTCTACGCTACGGGTTATGACCCTATCACTCCTTGCTGATATATACGACTGCCGTAATCCAATTGCAGTATTACTGTTTAACATGTACTAGTTGTTTGTTCCTAACATTGTTTAGATTAGGGCTGTTTGATACTGTTATATATATATATATATTTCTTTAAGTTGGCCAGGTCACCAGGTTCTAACGGTGCCCCATAGTCAGGCCCATATCATCATGCCCATTTTTTCACTCTTATTGCTTCTGTATTGGCGCTGGTCGCCACCGCATACTCCCCGGAAGTTGGTCACTTGCCTCCTCATCATCTGTATCTATTATGCTAGTCTGATGGAATCAAGGGCCTTATTTTGGTTCATTCTTTCTGACAAAATCCTTCTTAGATGGGCAAAACCATGTGCACCGCAGGTGGGGCAGATGTAACATGTGCAGAGAGAATTAGATTTGGGTGGGGTTTTACTTCAAAGTGAGATCTATATTGCAGTGTAAAAATAAAGCAGTCAGTATTTTCCCTGCACAGAAACAAAATTACTCACCCAAATCTAATTCTCTCTGCACATGTTACATCTGCCCCCCCTGCAGTGCACATGGTTTTGTCCATCTAAGAAGGATTTTGTCAGAAAGAATGAACCAAAATAAGGCCCCAAGTGACCTGCAAACCAAGCGACTTCTTCGCAATTGTTCTCAGGTTCCCCACTTGTTTGTCTTCTCTCCCTTCCCCCTCTCTCCCTTCCCTGCTTTTCCCATGAATAATGATGTATTGTTGCAGATTATGTCTCTCCCGAGAATGCCGAAGTTGTTTACATATTCGACCTGAAAATAGCCTCATGGAACATCGGTGGCTTCAATTCGCCAGCTAAACGCCGTAAAGTGCTACTCCACCTGAATAGGAAAGGTACCCAACTGGTTTTCTTGCAGGAGACCCATCTAGGATGGTTAGAAGGTTGGAGGAGTCTTTAAACTAGGCATAGGGGGGAGGGATGCAGATATAAACTATGGGCATATTAGACAGTACAGTGATGAAGGGGCATTTAAGAGATTGGAGGGTGGAAAAGGGGGGTTGGGGAGAAAAACTAGAATCAGTAAGAACTCAATAGAGAAACAAGATCCCAACGTAGCCTCAACGGTAGCATCTAATAATAAACACAAACTCAAATGCATACTGGCTAATGCAAGAAGCTTAGCAGGAAAAATAGGGGAACTAGAGGCCGTGGCCATTAGGGATGATTATGACATTATTGGTATAACAGAAACATGGTGTAATGAGTCACACGATTGGGCGCTAAGCATGGAGGGATATACACTCTACAGGAAAGACAGGGAAAATAGAAGGGGCGGGGGGGTGTGCCTTTATGTAAAAAAGGACTTAATATCTTGTGGGCAAATTATGATCTCAGATACAGAAGAAGATAACTCGGAGGCCGTGTGGGCAGAGATAACTGATAAAAATAAAAAACCCAATAATAAAATTTTATTAGGTGTATGCTACAGACCGCCAAACGTGAACGATAGGGACGAGTCTCTACTCCTAAACCAAATCAAAAAATCATCAGATCAGGGGCAGGTAATAATAATGGGGGATTTTAATTTACCAGATATTGACTGGAAAAATGAGACATGTAAATCATCTAAAAGCAGTGGGTTCCTAAGCTTGCTCAAGGATCAGTTTATCACTCAGTTTATCACTCAAACGGTAGATGCTCCAACCCGTAATGGGGCACTATTGGACTTAGTATTAACAAATAACATAGATTTAGTTTCAAACACCAGAGTAATTGAACACCTAGGGAACAGTGACCACAACATGGTCTCACTGGAAATCAACTTCCGAAAACCTCAATATAATACAGGACCGGGTAAAGTACTAAACTTCAGAAAAGCTAATTTCATTTTATTCCGGGAAGCTCTAAAAGAAATTAATTGGCGAGAGTTATTCGAAGGAAAGAAGGCAGAGGAAATGTGGGATACATTTAAAAATGTGCTAGAATCACTAACTACTAAATACATTCCAAAAGTCAACAAGGGTAAATTTAACAAAAAAAAGCCAACATGGTTGGACAAAAAAGTAAGGACAGCGATCAACAATAAAACAAAAGCGTTTAAGTTCTATAAAAATAACGTAAATGAGGAGACGTTCATCAAGTATAAAGAAACAAACAAAACTTGTAAAGAGGTAATCAAAGTAGCTAAAAGGGAAAATGAAGAGCGTATAGCCACAGAAAGCAAAACTAACCCCAAGAAGTTTTTCAAGTACATAAACAGCAAGCGAATAATTAAAGAGAACATAGGCCCACTAACAGATATCAACGGTAAAAATTTTGCAGAAGATAATGAAAAAGCGGAAGTGTTAAATAAGTTCTTCTCATCAGTATTTACTAGGGGAGAGCAGTTAGTGGAAAGCACAGATACCTCAACTGGGACAAACAAACCGGACCACAATATGGTTCTCTCGACCGAGGATATCATTTTGAGGCTCAGCAAAATAAAAACTAACAAATCACCAGGGCCAGATGGTATACATCCTAGGGTACTAATGGAGTTAAGGGAGGAACTAGCGACCCCTCTATATTGCATTTTTGAAAATTCACTATCAACAGGTATGGTACCAAAAGACTGGAGAATAGCAGAGGTAGTGCCAATATTTAAAAAAGGTAAAAGGGATGACCCTGCAAATTACAGGCCTGTGAGTTTAACATCAATAGTGGGTAAAATATTTGAAGGAATTTTAAGGGATGGTATCCTGGAATACTTAGACCTTCATAGTTTACTTAGTATTAACCAACATGGGTTTGTTAAAAATCGTTCCTGCCAGACAAATTTACTGGGCTTCTACGAGGATGTCAGCAAAAACCTTGATAATGGAAACGCAGTAGATGTGGTCTTCCTTGATTTTGCAAAAGCTTTTGATACAGTACCACACAAGAGGTTGATAAATAAAATGGTGGACCTGGGACTAGGTGCAAATATCTGTAGATGGGTAGGGAACTGGCTGTGTAATAGAGAACAAAGAGTGGTTGTGAACAGTGCAGTATCAACTATGATACCAGTACTAAGTGGAGTGCCACAGGGTTCGGTACTGGGGCCCATCTTGTTTAACATTTATAATAACGATATCGGGATGGGGATTCTCAGCGATGTATCCATCTTTGCTGATGACACAAAACTGAGTAGAGTTATTGAATCAACAGAAGATGTGAACATACTTCAAAATGATCTTAACAAACTAGATGAGTGGGCTAAAAAGTGGAAGATGAGGTTCAATGTGGATAAATGCAAGGTTATGCATCTTGGGAGACGTAACCAGTGTGCAAGTTACAACCTAAGTGGGGAGGCATTAGGTACTTCAGCACTTGAAAAGGATCTAGGAGTCCATATAGATAATAAGCTGGGGTGCAGTGTTCAATGTCACATTGCAACAAAAAAGGCCAACAGAATTCTAGCATGTATTAAAAGGGGCATGGAAACTAGGGACTCAAAAGTAATTATGCCACTGTACAGGGCATTGGTTAGACCACACCTTGAATATGGAGTACAGTTCTGGGCCCCACACTATAAAAAAGACATCATGGAATTGGAAAAAACCCAAAGAAGAGCAACAAAGCTTATTAGGGGAATGGAGAATTTAAGCTATGAGGAGAGATTAAGCAAGCTAGGACTATTTACACTAGAGAAGAGACGTTTAAGGGGGGACATGCTCAACATGTACAAATATATCAGGGGCCAATATAAGGAACTCTCAAGCACTCTTTTTACTGCAAGAAAGGAAACTAGGACACGAGGGCACGAATTTAGATTAGAGGAAAGAAAATTTTGTTCCCTCAAAAGAACAAATTTCTTTACGGTCAGAGCAGTCAAACTTTGGAACTCTCTTCCTGGAGAGGTGGTGTTGGCAGATACAATAAATACGTTCAAAATAAGGTTGGACAAGCATTTATTGGATAAAAATATCCAGGGGTACTAATAAGAACCATATTCTGTCTTTTACAAGGGATAAGCTATTAAAACGTAGGTTGAACTAGATGGATGCAAGTCTTTATTCAGCCGTATCTACTATGTAACTATGTAACTATGTAGTCCCCTCTGAAATTTCTAAACTTAACATGCTAGGATGGAAGGTACTCGGATCAAGTCCCTATAATTCCAAAGCGAGAGGTGTAGTCACACTGATTAGAGCCGGTATTCCCCACGAGGTAAAGGAGTCATTAACTGACCCTGAAGGGCGATATCTGATTCTAACGGTAACAATTCAAACCAAATCCTTGTCCTATGCAATGTTTATGCCCCAAATGCTTACTCTAAATCATTCTTACAAAACATACAGGCCAAGCTTTCTCTCAAACTCTCTGAACCCTTAATAATATGTGGGGACTTCAACATGATCTCTTCACCAACCCTGGACAGATCCAAAACCACACCCACCCCCCAAAACCCCCTTGATACGGCATCCCTGCCTTTTCAGTCTTTACAAGTGATTGATATCTGGAGGGCCCTCAACCCAACGGAAAAGGAATACACGTGCTTGTCAGCCGCCCACTCCACTCTATCCCGAATAGATTACATTCTACTATCTCCTTCCCTGCTACCCATGGTTAGCAACGTTAATATAGACCCGATAGTGATATCGGATCACGCATTGGTCTCTGTCACTATCGATATTTCCCCTAAATCCCCGGAATTCCGCAGCTGGAAATTCCCGGCTTACTTAGCCAAATCACGCAAATTCCAGACACATTTACGCTCAAAATGGGAGTCTTTTAGACAGGACAACCAGGCCCACCTGGAGCAGGATCCGACCCTATTTTGGATGATATCCAAAGCAGTAATCAGGGGAGAAATTATATCCTTCGTAGCTAATCTAAATAAACAGTACACCTCCACTTACCTGACACACCAGGGGGCACTGATGTCAGCCTTTCAGAGATACAAGAGTCAGCCATCTGGCCCAAATAAACTGGCATATCAAACGGCCAAACTGAACTATGAGGAATATCTACAGACGATGGGGGACAGACACTTATTCTCCATGAACTATAGATTCCACAAGCTGGGAAATAAAATGGGGAAACTACTCACAAATCTGTTGCAGGGCACTAGACAACCCACGGTAGTTCAACCTTTGAGGAACCACCTAGGCACACTTTCTACAAATAATGCAGAAACTGCTGAGTGTCTACGTCTCTTCTACACTAATCTCTACTCAGGTCCCCTGCCCCAACACACACCCCAACCGACTCTTCCACCAATCCCACAATCTTTCTGGAGTTCTCTGTCTCTGCCTCAGATAACAGAAGCAGAGGCTAGCACTTTAATGGCCCCTGTTACTCAATCTGAGGTAGAGAAAGCGATAGGCCAATTAAAAAGGGACAAAGCACCAGGACCAGACGGTCTAAGCGGCGACTATTATAAAATACTGACCGCTGAAATATCCCCTATGCTCACCTCCTTCTTTCAATCCGTTCAAACATCCAAGGAACCTCCAACCCATTTTAACTCGGCCACACTCAGGGTCCTCCCAAAGACGGGCAGAGACCTCACCCTTCCTTCATCCTACCGCCCGATATCCCTATTGAACCTAGACTACAAACTATACACTAAAATCTTAGCGGATAGGCTCAAGCCACTTCTCCCTAGCATCATACACCCAGACCAGACAGGATTTATTTGGGGTCGGCAGTCAGAACTCAATGTGCGCAAAGCACTAAGCGCAATATCGGTCTCTTCCTCCCTACCCCACAACACAAACCCACTATTAATAGCCCTTGATGCGGAGAAGGCTTTCGATCTGGTAGACTGGAAGCATTTATACAACACCCTACGAGGCTTCGGCTTCCCGGGGGGCTTTCTCCGCATCATCCGCTGCCTGTATCATCTTCCACAAACTAGAATTGCATGCAATGGCCTAATGTCTAATCCCTTTGTCATTGAAAAAGGAACGCGCCAGGGTTGTCCTCTCTCCCCACTCCTTTTTGCTGTGGCGTTGGAGCCCTTGGCTGTGGCCCTTCGTTCCTCCTCCCTGTTCACTGGGATTAACATTGGCTCAATGGAAGTTAAAATTGTCATTGTTTGCAGATGATATGCTGCTCTTCGCATCCAATCCATCCTCTTCTATCCCAGAAATTCTGAGACTCATAGACTCATTTGGTTCCCAATCAGGCTACTGCATCAACTTAGACAAATCAGAACTCCTCCTCCTTACTCCACCTGACACTAACACGCTAGAATATCTCTCCTCCCTTCCCCTGTCCATTGCCAAGTCCCATATAAAATACCTAGGTGTCCTTATACCATCAAACCTTTCCACCCTCTACGCCATCAACTTTAAACCGGTCATATCGAAAGTCACAACTTTGCTAGAGGGATGCCAACTCTTACCAATCTCACTATTGGGCCGCACTGCAGTCATACAAAGCATTATATTCCCAAAGATTTTCTACATCATGCAGAAACTCCACCTGAAATTAACCCCTACTGACCTGGGCGCCATCAATAAGATCTTGAACAAATTCTTATGGAAAAACTCGAGGCCTAGGCTGGCATTAGCAAAAATTTCGAAACCCAGACAATTTGGCGGTATTGGTATCCCAGACTTCATGGCCTATAACCTGGCTACCCTGTTCCGATGTGTCTCTGACTGGCTGACTAATCAGTCCTCTTACACTGATATAAACATAGATAATGCCCTATTTCACCCGTTCTCTCCAGCTGGACTCTTACATTCTACACCACAATCTATCCCTGGACATGTCAAATCAAACATCCTCTTTAAAGATGTATATTATGCCTGGCGCCATGTTATCCGTGTACTTCACAGAAACCCTCTCTCCACCATTAGAGTTCCCATTTGGGGCAACCCAGCTTTTCCGCCCTCCCTTTCAAACACTTGGTTCTACACCTGGAAAGACAAAGGCCTCCAAGATGCATCGCAGATATTCGACCCTGGTGGCCAAATTAAATCATTCCTGCGGCTCAGTCAGGAATACCGGCTCCCTCAAAAACACTTCTTCATGTACCTTCAAACTAGACATTACTTGTTGGGACTTCAACCCCACAGAGCGCCAATTGCCAACTGGTTAATAACAGATCCCATTCAGAGAATTATAACTAATTCTGAAACCTCTCCTTATAAAACTAGACCCCTTTACTATCTTCTTACTGAACTTCCCAGCCAAGCTCAATGGGACAAACTTAAATCCTCCTGGGAATCTGATATCCCCTCTTTGACATCACCCTCCATCCTTAGCTCCAGATTCAACGCCACAATGAAAACACTTAACTCATCATACCTGCAAGAGGTCCATTTTAAGACCATTAACAGGGCATACATATCCCCAGCACGTCTGGCCCACTTTGTTCCAATGGTATCTGGAGAATGTCCTAAATGCCACATATCCAAGGCAGACTTTTATAACTGCTTCTGGGGCTGTCGGAAGATTAGACGCTTTTGGAACAAAGTGATGGTCTACCTCTCCTCCCAATTTCGTATTCAGGCCATTCCGGATCCAATAGCTTGCTTATGTGCCAATTTTGATACCTGGGATCTTGACACCAGAAAACTAATCCTAACACCAGTTCTAACTGTTATTGTCACTATTGCAAAGAAGGTCATACTATCCCACTGGATATCCCACTCCTCCCCCACCCTATCCAAAGTACAAGCCAAAACACTGCAAATAATGTACACTGTATAATAGTCACAGCAGAAACAGGCGTGAACAAATTTTACAAAAAGTGGGGGCTGTTTATTGATGCTTTACCTCAACCCACACAAACCCAGATATTCTCTGCATTTGAGACCACCGAATGGTTCCTACATAGACAACTTTTAGGAACTTATGCAAAATGATGTTGGATTAATGTAGTCTGCTATATGACTGAATGTATACATTTATATCCCCCCCCCCCACTTCTCTCCTCCACCTCCTTCCTCGTGTCTCCTCCCTTGCGCCGCTCCCCCTCACCCCAAATCACACCTCATGTTTAACTAACTTTTTGACTATGTACAACTTTTTACAATAGCCCCCTCCTTCTAGAAGGCGGATCACCTTAATCTATAGCTACAGTGCCTTAAGGTTTCTAATGATTCTTGGTTCTCGCGGAGAATGTCTCCGTAAAAAAACGAAAAATGTTTGTCATTGTATCTGTTAACACAGTTTTGCCGTATGTCAACTAAGTTGATATTAATTTCATGTTATATGCCTAATCTAAACCTTACTTGTTGTCATATTGTGAATTTGACTCAATAAACAGATTTAACACAAAAAAAAATATATATAAGGTTACAAGATAATTTTTTTTACAATGGAATTATAAATGAGATGTCTTATAAATAGTGTAACCCTCACCAGGTAACTGCTACAAGTCTGGTTTCAGCATCCAAAGGAAAACACACATTATCAGGTAATAGGGGTTTCCGTATCACACTCCACAGGCAACAGAAGTCCCCAACAGGTGATTCGCAAGAAGTAAAAAAGGAAGGTATTAATAACTTTACACAGGGCCCAATTCCATCCCACCTTCCCCAAGTGAAGCTTCACTCACCGGATAAGAGCAGCAAGTCCTGTGACAGCATCCAAAGGTAAACACACATTATCAGGTCCTAGGGGTTTCTGCATCACACTCCACAGGCAACAGAAGTCCCCAACAGGTGATCCGCTAGAAGTAAAAAAAGAAGGTATTAATAACTTTACACAGGTCCCAATTCCATCCCACCTTCAACAAGTGAAGCTTCACTCACCGGATAAGAGCAGCAAGTCCTGTGACAGCATCCAAAGGTAAACACACATTATCAGGTCCTAGGGGTTTCTGCATCACACTCCACAGGCAACAGAATTACCCAACAGGTGATCCGCTAGAAGTAAAAAAAGAAGGTATTAATAAGTTTACACAGGGCCCAATTCCATCCCACCTTCCCCAAGTGAAGCTTCACTCACCGGATAAGAGCAGCAAGTCCTGTGACAGCATCCAAAGGTAAACACACATTATCAGGTCCTAGTGGTTTCTGCATCACACTCCACAGGCAACAGAAGTCCCCAACAGGTGATCCGCTAGAAGTAAAAAAAGAAGGTATTAATAACTTTAGACAGGGCCCAATTCCATCCCACCTTCCCCAAGTGAAGCTTCACTCACCGGATAAGAGCAGCAAGTCCTGTGACAGCATCCAAAGGTAAACACACCTCATCAGGTCCTAGGGGTTTCTGCATCACACTACACAGGCAACTGAAGTCCCCAACAGGTGATCCGCTAGAAGTAAAAAAAGAAGGTATTAATAACTTTACACAGGGCCCAATTCCATCCCACCTTCCCCAAGTGAAGCTTCACTCACCGGATAAGAGCAGCAAGTCCTGTGACAGCATCCAAAGGTAAACACACCTCATCAGGTCCTAGGGGTTTCTGCATCACACTCCACAGGCAACAGAAGTCCCCAACAGGTGATCCGCTAGAAGTAAAAAAAGAAGGTATTAAAAACTTTATACAGGGCCCAATTCCATCCCACCTTCCCCAAGTGAAGCTTCACTCACCGGATAAGAGCAGCAAGTCCTGTGACAGCATCCAAAGGTAAACACACCTCATCAGGTCCTAGGGGTTTCTGCATCACACTCCACAGGCAACAGAAGTCCCCAACAGGTGATCCGCTAGAAGTAAAAAAAGAAGGTATTAATACCTTTACACAGGGCCCGATTCCATCCCACCTTCCCCAAGTGGAGCTTCACTCACTGGATAAGAGCAGCAAGTCCTGTGACAGCATCCAAAGGTAGACACACATTATCAGGTCCTAGGGGTTTCTGCATCACACTCCACAGGCAACAGAAGTCCCCAACAGGTGATCCGCTAGAAGTAAAAAAGGAAGGTATTAATAAGTTTACACAGGGCCCAATTCCATCCCACCTTCCCCAAGTGAAGCTTCACTCACCGGATAAGAGCAGCAAGTCCTGTGACAGCATCCAAAGGTAAACACACCTCATCAGGTCCTAGGGGTTTCTGCATCACACTACACAGGCAACAGAAGTCCCCAACAGGTGATCCGCTAGAAGTAAAAAAAGAAGGTATTAATAACTTTACACAGGGCCCAATTCCATCCCACCTTCCCCAAGTGAAGCTTCACTCACCGGATAAGAGCAGCAAGTCCTGTGACAGCATCCAAAGGTAAACACACCTCATCAGGTCCTAGGGGTTTCTGCATCACACTCCACAGGCAACAGAAGTCCCCAACAGGTGATCCGCTAGAAGTAAAAAAAGAAGGTATTAATACCTTTACACAGGGCCCAATTCCATCCCACCTTCCCCAAGTGGAGCTTCACTCACTGGATAAGAGCAGCAAGTCCTGTGACAGCATCCAAAGGTAGACACACATTATCAGGTCCTAGGGGTTTCTGCATCACACTCCACAGGCAACAGAAGTCCCCAACAGGTGATCCGCTAGAAGTAAAAAAGGAAGGTATTAATAAGTTTACACAGGGCCCAATTCCATCCCACCTTCCCCAAGTGAAGCTTCACTCACCGGATAAGAGCAGCAAGTCCTGTGACAGCATCCAAAGGTAAACACACCTCATCAGGTCCTAGGGGTTTCTGCATCACACTACACAGGCAACAGAAGTCCCCAACAGGTGATCCGCTAGAAGTAAAAAAAGAAGGTATTAATAACTTTACACAGGGCCCAATTCCATCCCACCTTCCCCAAGTGGAGCTTCACTCACTGGATAAGAGCAGCAAGTCCTGTGACAGCATCCAAAGGTAGACACACATTATCAGGTCCTAGGGGTTTCTGCATCACACTCCACAGGCAACAGAAGTCCCCAACAGGTGATCCGCTAGAAGTAAAAAAGGAAGGTATTAATAAGTTTACACAGGGCCCAATTCCATCCCACCTTCCCCAAGTGAAGCTTCACTCACCGGATAAGAGCAGCAAGTCCTGTGACAGCATCCAAAGGTAAACACACCTCATCAGGTCCTAGGGGTTTCTGCATCACACTACACAGGCAACAGAAGTCCCCAACAGGTGATCCGCTAGAAGTAAAAAAAGAAGGTATTAATAACTTTACACAGGGCCCAATTCCATCCCACCTTCCCCAAGTGAAGCTTCACTCACCGGATAAGAGCAGCAAGTCCTGTGACAGCATCCAAAGGTAAACACACATTATCAGGTTCCAGGGGTTTCTGCATCACACTCCACAGGCAACAGAAGTCCCCAACAGGTGATCCACTAGAAGTAAAAAAAGAAGGTATTAATAACTTTACACAGGGCCCAATTCCATCCCACCTTCTCCAAGTGAAGCTTCACTCACCGGATAAGAGCAGCAAGTCCTGTGACAGCATCCAATGGTAAACACACATTATCAGGTCCTAGGGGTTTCTGCATCACACTCCACAGGCAACAGAAGTCCCCAACAGGTGATCCACTAGAAGTAAAAAAAGAAGGTATTAATAACTTTATACAGGGCACACTTCCATCCCACCTTCCCCAAGTGGAGCGTCACTCACCAGATAACTACACCAAAGTAGTATAAGTGCATATAATGAAACCCAGAAAATCTTAAAACAATCCAAAACCAACTGATCAAAAATTCAACAATAAAACCAAACACGCCAAGTGAACTCTGAAAAACATAACATAATAAAAATTTAGTTTGAAAATTAACAAATAAAAAAAAATAGTAAATTTTTTTTTTAGAAAAACAATACTCACAGCGTGAAAAATATGTTCTGATGAGTCGAGCTCTCGCTGTGTCTCATGCATTCATACCGGTGTGCAATTCTGTAGAAAGGTCCCCATGCCGGAAAACCTCGGCATCTACAGTCACCGGCAAACGGTTTGCGATACAAATGTTGTGTAACACACAACATGCATTAATAATACCGCCAACCTTTGCCGGTGAGTATAAAAGGGTTCCACCGGTCTTGTCTAAACATCTGAACCGGCTTTTAAGGACACCAAAGGTACGTTCAAATATTGCCCTTGATGTCGTGTGAGCCCTTTGGAATTTGTCTGCAGCTTCGCCCACCGGATCAGACAATGGGGTCAGGAGCCAGTCCTTGTTGGGATAGTCAAATCAAAAAATAAAAATAAAATCCAATTCTAAAGCATTGGGTTGCAATGAAAATAACAATGGGAAAAGCTACTTACCTAAAAGCCAGCCGTCCGGCATTCGACCGTGCTCGAAATCGGCATAAAAGGCAGACTGGCTTAAAATTAACGAGTCGTGGGACGACCCAGGAAAACCCACGAGTAAATCCGTAATTTTCATTTGGTGGTCGCAGACCACCTGAACGTTCAACGAGTGAAAGTGTTTTCGATTGCGAAAACATTCCTCAGTTTCACGCGGTGGTCTGAACGCCACATGGGTGCAGTCGATCGCGCCCAGTACATTACAACTTCCATTTTGAATAAAAACCAAATCGGATCTCTTTCCAACCGCTCTCATGATCTGGAAATTTTATGAACTGGGTCGTTAATTTGCGGAATGCCTTAATGACCTGGCCTATACAGCGCGAAAGGGTCGGCTGTGAGTAACCGCAGGTTTGGCTCAAAGTGGGCTGGAAGGTGCCCGACGCAAAAAAAATGCAATGCACCCAACAGTTTCTGGAAACCATTGAGTGCATGATTGCCCCGTTTCCATGCGACCAGGTCTGGCTCCATGAGATCATAGATGTGGATTGCCGCAGGCGAAAGGCGATAATTAGATCACCCAGTTCACGCCTAATACGAAACTGGCGTGGACGTGGGACTGAAACCCGCACTGACTCACCTAATGGAGCAATCGCCGGAACACTAGTGGCATCATCCAAATCTGAATCCTCCTCCACGCAGGCATTCATCATAAACATGACAATAGTGTCCCTAAAAAGCTCCATTACTGTAGGCAGTGTAAAGTAATTGCTGAGAAATGCAAAAAAACGCTAATTGCCCTGTAAAAACGATTCCAAAACAGCAGACTGCAAAAGCTGTGTTATCTCCTCAAAGGCCAAATGAAGGAGTGAGGTGGGGAGGTGATTCATGTGGGTAAAAACGTGAGGTGATTTATGGGTAAAAAATAATGCATTCTGGGTTAAAAAAAAAAAAAATATTATAAAAATTAATATATATTTAAAAAACACTTGAACAACAAAATTAACATGAAGGAAACTCTAAATATATTAAATTCCACTAGCAGAGTTAAAAATATCACTGTGAAAACTATTATTTCATGATTTTAGAATACATTTCTCCATGAAAAGCTGGCGAGTGCTTCACGGAGAGGCATGGCGAATTTTACAAAGAAATTTATTCGCCGTCTTCTCATTGAATACACTCATGGCGAGTGTCGGCGAGAGACGGAGAATATCAATGCAAAATCCTATAGACAAGACGCGGCGAGTGGCGGCGAGTATAAGATGGCGAACTAGGGATTTTTCACTGTTCGCCGACGGCGAAAAAGACACGTTGAATAGGGTGGCTCGCCTTTGGAGTAAAAAATTCTCACTCCACCGCGTAAAAAGCACAAACTCGCCATAAATCACGGCGAATATTTCTCATTGAATACTGGCCTTAGTGATCGTAATGCTGTGGAGATGACATGCTGACACAATGAGAATACACTCCTGATTATCAGCAATTTACCACTGTATACTAACATAAAAATACTACTACTGTTGGAATAAAGTATTAGTACATATAGGAATATATCTGTGAACACACAGAACATATGTACTGAGTACTACAAGCTCTTATTTACAGGGGCAGATCCAGGATAAAATGACAGGGGGGGCACCATGAGAGAAGAGGGTTTGGGAGGGGGTTGTTAGTGGTGTCAGTGTACATACTAAGAGAGTGGTAAGAGAGAGGAGAGCAGAGAGAGGGTGGAAAATAGGCCCTGGCAGTTAAAGTACACAGGCCCACCATGGTGAAGGGTGTAGTTGTGCGCGCACCCAAGGCGCGCTCCGGAAAAGGGGGTGTGGCCACTAAACAGGGGGAATGTCCTTGATTGTAGTGTACCACACCATATACAACTTTTACACATTATGCAACAAAATACTAGACCCCATTATACTTGCCCCTTACACATGATACCAAATGGAATGAGCCAAAATTCACATAATGCCACACGGATTGTATCAAAATTCACATAATGCCACACGGATTGAGCCAAAGTTCAAATAATGCCACATGGATTGTATCAAAATTCACACAATGCCACACGGATTGAGCCAAAATTCACATAATGCCACACGGATTGAGCCAAAATTCATAAAATGCCATACGGATTGAGCCAAAATTCACATAATGCCACACGGATTGAGCCAACATTCACATAATGCCACACGGATTGAGCCAGAATTCACATAATGCCACATGGATTGTGTCAAAATTCACATAATGCCACATGGATTGAGCCAGAATTCACATAATGCCACACAGATTAAGCCAAAATTCACAATAGGTTTCATAAACAGGTACATTGTGAGCCAAAGGCGCGGATTAAACATTTACACCATAATGTCCATTACACGTTAAGTTACACGCCATTATGTTCATTACGTATTATGCCAAACACCATAATGCCTGTTAAAAATAATGCTACATAAGTGCTGCTTATCTACATGCTAATTACCAAGGTTTCCATGCTTATTGCCAGAGGTTCCATGCTCGTTGCCATGTGGGATTACATGCTCATTGCCAAGGGGGAATACATGCTCACGGTAAATGGGGTCAGCCACCGCCAGGCAGAAGTGACAGCCACTGACAGTGTCAGAGCCTGGCTGTATTCAGAGCACTGCAGGTCCTGGCTATTTGAAATAATACACCTTTCAAACCAGAAAATGCATTCCCGGGTTGGCCCCTTTTACACCTGCCTAGTCCCTGGATTTTCTGGTGTGAGGGGGAGAGGAACCCCCCCCCCCCCTTCGAAAGTGGTACATCTGTCAGAACAGACTTAGGTCTACAGTCATAAGTCAACCCCAGAAGGTCGACTTGCCCAAGAACTTTTGAGTGGGCTTTGAATGACTTTGGTTCCATGAAACTGGAACATTTGCTTCCAGAGTAATGTGCCCTCAAAGAACATGAACAGACATGAAATTACATTTCAAAAATAAAAAAAATCGGTTTACCCGCAATATCTCTGGAACCGATTGACCGATATGGATCAGCCTGATATCATATTGAAGGCCCAGCCATTTGGAATTGAATGAGATCAACCACAAGCTTCTGTGATACCAGTGTTAAAGCTTTGCCAGGCAATATCTCGGGTTCCTGGTGGGCTAATGACAGGGGGCACGTGCCCAGGTGCCCCCCCCCCCTTAATCCGCCAATGCCTATTTACTTAGAACATATCAAATGCTTTGAAGGGCTACCAAGCCTGAGTAATAGTGATCTTGAATATAAGGATACTATTACCCTCTCTTTTTTGTAACAAATTAAACAAGAAGAGAAACATTTCTTTCTGATACAATACTCAGAAAGTAAGCATTCTACTATAACACCATTGAAAACCTACAGGGATAATTCAATCCAGCAAATCCAGGACATAGTTGAGCTGCGGTCATTTTTGTTTTAAATCTAATATTTTCTATTCTACTATATTTTAATATTTCACCTATTTTATTGAAAAATATTAAAAGCTATATTTTATGAGTTATTATTTGATTTTCAGTGCTCCTACATTATACTTACCTTTTCTTGTTTGTTAAATATGTCTGCATTTAAGTAGTAGGTAGCACCTCCTATTTCCATATCTGTAGGACACTATTCCCTATAAATAACTGTATTAAAGGAGATAAGAGAGTCCTAACACTAGTATAATCCTAGAAACCTGGTGCGGGGATCATTTTTGTTTGTATGCACATAAGGTATGCGTTGGATACAGTACAGGTCCAATACAGAAATATTGCTCTTACAGTATTGTGACCTTGGGTGCTGGTGGTGTCCTCAGTGTGCTGTTGTCCGTGTTGTCCTCAGTGTGGGGGTGCCATCAGTGTCAGTACTGCTGTGTCCTCAGTGGATGGGTGCCTACAGTATCCTAATTGCTGTGTCCTCAGTGCAAGGTGCAGGTGGTGTTGGCAGTGTCCTCAGTGCGAGAGTGTCAGCAGCCTTCAAACCTGACCGGTAACTCCAAGTCACCAGATTCTTTTTATGCTCTTGAGTCAGCTGATGGGCACCAAGTGTGCAGAAATCTTGCTCAATTCACACTTTCATTGGCGTATCAAGCATACGAATCTCGATGAGATGCCTATTTCCTTCTATAACTGAGCTACAGTCAGAGGCGTAGCTAAGGTGGAGCCGGCGGAGCTTGAGCTCCGGTCGGCAGCACCTCGCAGTGGCGCACACAGGGGGTTTCAATTCATGTTGTGGCTGCCTGCAGCCCCCTCATAGCCCCATTCCATCCTTCCACAAATTAAACCCTGCGCAGCCAGTCAGAGTTATACTAGACACTGACCTAGCGCTGGCTTTGATCGCAGTTTACCCACAGTGGAAGTCATCAAAGCTCAGCCCGGCTACTGCCTGTCCGGCTGTCATCGCTTCCGCGTCAGGTGGCTTCCTTTAGCAAACCACCTGATGCCGGGCTGAGCTTACTGACTTCCCTTGTTGGTGAGCTGCGATGAAAGCCAGCGCTAGCTCAGTGTCTATTATAACACTGGCTGTGGCTGCCCTCCAGACATGGATTAAGGGTGAGCCCAGGGGGTGCTCACCCCAAGCCCCCCTGCCTCTAAGAACCCCCCCCCCCCCTCCTGAGAAGGAGACAGGCCGGGGACACCTCAGCGGCACATACTACACTCACTGTGAGAGAACTGCTGCCGCTCCTCTCTGCAGAGTTCATTTCCGGGTGACACAGCAGAGACAGAGCTACAGTACTGAGCAGCAGAATCCAGATCTCATCCTGTCCTCAACTATGGTATGTGCTTTGTTTATGTTGTTTGTGTATGCTTATTTGTAAGCTATGTATGTATGTATATATGCTGTGTGTATCATATGTGTGTGCTGTGTATGTATGTATGTTGTGTGTATATGTGTTATGTATGCATCATGCTGTGTGTCTTGTGTGTATGTCTGGTGTGTTGTCTATGTCTCTAATATGATCTTGGATCTAGGCTGTGGGGAGAGGGGGTTTAGGAACTTAAAAGAGGGGGTTAGGGATTAGACAGTGAGGCATTAGGGTTATGTACTAGCAGTTAAGGAGGGATAGCTTGCAGGGGGAGGGTTAGGGTTAGACAGATCATTCCTCTGTATTATATGTATTATAAATATGTGTGTGTGTTATTTATATATATATATATATATATATATATATATCCTTTTTTTTCATTATACATTTTTTTTCATTATACATTTTCTTTATTATATGTATATATTTATGTTGCTTTATGTGTTTCTTATGTATTCCCACGTGTTTTTTGCCCCCTAGGCGACTCTGTCATTCATCCCCCCGCCAGCTGAGGAGTTGCCACGACAGCGCTGCTGCTGTCACGCATCAGTTTCCTGGATAGCCAGGTGGAACGCGGAAATGCCCTGTTGGAACGCAGGCATGACGCTCCGGAGGTGAGCGCATGCGCAGAAGTGTCCTGTATGGGAGACCGCGTCCCCCGGAAGTCCTGGTCCGGTGGTTTCCGGTAGCGGAGGTCCTGGCGCCAAGCGATGGAGGAGGAGGAGGCATGAAGGCATCACAAGGTATTTAACACGGGGTGTTGGGGGGAGATGTTGTGTTACACTGTCGCTTGTTTGTGGTGGATTGTACCCTGAGGAAGGGGCGCTGACCCCGAAAATGTACATTTGGTGATATCCACGCTGGAGTAAAAAGCTTTGTTTTGGAAAACGTCTGGAGTGCCTTTTCTATTGGTCAAGGTTGTATGGATTACTTAAAGTGCACCCAGCCCAGTTGATTTGTGACGACGGAGTGCCGGCATATTGTGAACTGTATATATATATAGTCAAAAGCGCATTTTTAAATAAGTACTCACGCATTTTCATTAATTTTGTCCACACACAGACTCCGTCTGAGCGCCGGGTCAGACGCCAGCCGGTTGCCTGGACTACAGTGTTCACGTCACCAGTCACGTGCCCCAGCTGCCGGAGGTCCGACCCGCCGCCCAGCTAACACAGCGTGTCACGTAAGTGGGCTACTCTATTTATACCTGCTTGTTATCACTCTTATTTTGTTATGTTCTGCTATACACGTTTTGACTTGATGTTCTGTCAGCCGTCCTGAGGAAGGGGCTTAATGCTCCGAAACTTGTCGACACTGTTATGCTGACCTTGTTGCACTGTTTCATGGTTTGAATACACGTGACCACGTTTTGATTTGAGAGTGCCGCCTCCTGTCTTCCTTTACTTGGAGAATTTGTTCTTTCATTTATTTGAGGATACGCTGCTATATCTGTATTGTGGAAGGCACCTCTACTTATTAACCCTCATTGTTCCAAGTGCCAGTCCTTTGTCTACTTGTATATATATATATATATATATATATATATATATATATATATATATAGACGGGAGAAGGACGCAGCACTCCAGACGATTTCTCAAACAGCAAAAACTTTATTGTGCTCAGCTGAGCACAATAAAGTTTTTGCTGTTTGAGAAATCGTCTGGAGTGCTGCTTCCTTTTACCGTCTATATGCACCATTGACGAAGGCACCCGACAAGCAACTACCTGATGGAGGTGTGCCCGGCACAAAGCAGTCTATATATATATATATATATATATATATATATATATATATATATATATTCCAGAAGGTAATGTGTGTCACTCCAGGGTCTTTTTCAAAAAGACCCTCAAAAAAATACTTACAGTCCTGCAGAGTCATGGCCGGCAACCGAGTGTGGCTTGGTCTCCACTTCCGCGTACGGCTGCGTTCCCGTCCCTTGACGTAATCTCTGCTTGTCAGGAGTGGCCGGGTACCTGACTCATTGCCATGGTCACTCCCTGCAACAATTAGGATGTGTCAACGGGCGCCGTATCCATGCTCATGCCGGCCATGACTCTGCAGGACTGTAAGTATAAATGTATCACCGCTCACCAGCGGCTGTTTGTTACATGTTTGTTCATGTGTCGTGCACCTTGAGGAAAATGCCCCCTGCGGCATTGAAACGTTGGCACAGCCGCACATGATTTATGCTTCTTGAATAAAATCGCTCTTTGAAAAAGACCCTGCAGTGACACACATTACCTTCTGGAGAACCCATTCATCGTGTGAACACCCGGGCACCATCACTACCGGCATGAGAGTGCCAGTTCATCCCAGTTTATATATATATATATATATATATATATATATATATATATATAATTACACACATACATATGGAAACCCCACTATAAAATTCCTGCGTTTGCCCCTGGTTGCCAGCACCACGCATGAAAATATGGAGGGGGGGCGCTGTGACATGTGACATAAGCTTGCTCCGGGTGCTATGGCTTCATGCTACACCACTGGCTACAGTCGCCCTGGCATCCACCTAAACTATGGCCCACATGGCAACAGATTTGTCCTCTGGGATAGAAGATCAGTTCAACCACAGCACTCCTCATCTTTAAGGAACCATTTCCAACACTGGGATTCTGAAAGCTGCTCAAACACAGTGGTTCAGGATTGTAGTCCCTGAAAGCATCTTGCAATTGGTCAAGACTCTCCAGCTGTCACAGATCACTAGTTTTGTTGTTTTAGATTATCATGGCTCTCCATTGGACTCTGCTGATTCATAATGAGTTCATGAAGGAAATCAATGGGGAAATTTACTAATTAAAATACGGTAGGAATTGGCCTATTCATATATTCAGTTGTATTTGTGTTTGGGCATGTATTCTTATTTTTTAATTTATTTATGTGGAAGTAGGTTAGTATATTGCATTTTTATGGCCTATACTACCCATCGTTATATGAATAAATATGCCATCGGAAGAATACGACTTGTATTGTACATTTACTCCCATGTCAATTTGAAATTTACTAACAATTTGTATTTATAAATACATACATATACTAAGTGTAAACCAGTACAAATTGTAAAAAAAATAAGACTGAAAAATACTCCATGATTTCCAGGCGTATTTAATGTTTTCAAAATTTTCACATGTGAAATTACTCAGATATCAGCCCACAGCTACTCCCGTGAACAAATGTGTGCCTTATAAAAGCCGATTAAGCATACAAACACACTTCTCCGCTTGTTACATACAATGATGGGTACTCATTTATACATTGCGAAGATTTTATTGTGGGCATTGGGCTACCTGACGTCCTGACACATGTATCGAAGACGACTCCGGTGTCATGAAACAGAACATCAGCAGCAGCTTGTGCATGTTCCTCGGAGGCTGCGTATCCCTCATTTAATTTAGTGCATTAGAACCTGGAAGCACTGGCGGATGATGTGCTATACAGATATTCCAGTTTCATCTTACCTATATTCTCCATCTGTATGAATGCAATACACTGGAGCAACATCATTCAACAGAATGCTCTTGCGCTGTGTCAGGCCTACACAAACTCCTGGCAGTTATTGAGGATGGAGAAGACTGCACGCCTGCATTGGAATTAGTACCATCTGCAAACAGATGGAGTACTGAGTTTAGGTGACACACTATGCATCACTTGTTACAGGCTACCTTCATTGCTGACAACCAAAACCATTTTGTGTGTTTAAAAATAATTTTTTAAAGTGTTTATATTGTATGATGCAAGAAAAAAAAACTTGTAAGTAACATTTCACATGGGATGTTCATAAGGACAAACGATCCTACTGTTTTCCAAAACACATGGCAAACCTCAATATCACATATGCGTCCCATTGGTTGCCCATAGCAACATCCCTTGTGATCATCCAAGGTTTAAATATAAAAGTCACCACTTTATATTAATCTATTATGCATCCTACATTGTACATTCTCTGGTGTAAGATGTTGGCAAAAAAAGATAATACCGAAGGGAAGTGGTGCATTAACCTCTTGTACACAGTATACCATACTGAGGGGGAAATTTACTAAGCATAATACTGTTGGATTTGGCGTATCCGTATGCAGTCATATTTTACAAGATCTTGTATTCATATTTTTTTAAATTTACTAATGGATAAGTACGTTAGTGCTTTGCCTTTTAACGGCCAATAATTCAAATTCCAGTCGTATTCATATTCCTTTTGGTATATGAATATATACTGTACTCCATCAAAAGAATAGGACTTGTATTTCCCATTTACTCCATGTAATTTTGAAATTTACTACTAATTCATATATCAAAATATGTGCGTATATGAGGCGTAAAACGGTACAATTTGTAAAAAAATACAATTTAAAAATACACCTTGATTTTGAGGCGTATTTCACATGTTTGCAGATTTATACATGTAAAAGTAATCTCTATTAAATCAGCACAGCTACTGCTCTGCACAAATGTGTGCCTTATAAAAGCTAATTACCACACACACACACACTTCTCTGCTTCTTACAAACATGGGTAATTATGGGGGAAATTTACCAAAATGGATTCGTATTTCAAAATTGTAAAAAGTCGTATTCGTAGCCAAAATGGCGTGAATTTCTGTCGTATTCGTGAAATTTTAATTTAACAAGTGAAAAAATCGTAGAATCGTGAAATGTGTCTTGGCGTAAACTTGTCATATAGAGGTCGTATTCGTATATAAAAATACGCCTACGCATGTGTACGAAAAGTCTACACCATCGATAGAATACGACTGATTTTTGCATTGGCTAGCCGTCTTTTCATCATGTACTAACAATTCGTATTCGTGAAGTTGTAAAATAGGAATCGTAAACACCTACGATTCGTAAAACAAATCGTGAAATAAAATACACCCTCCTTGACAAGGTGTATTTTGAAGTGTATTTCACCTGCTTCAATGGAACACATGTGTTATCATTTTAACAACACATCACAGACCTTTGTAATCTCAAATGTGTGCCTTATAAAAGGCAAATATCCACCTACAAACACTTCCTTACTTCTAGCATGGCAGACTATATGCTATATCAGGGTGCTTCAGTGTGGGCTTTGAGACAGCTGATGTCTTGGCTGTGCCAAGGAAGAAGACGCCGGCATCATGAAACTGAGCATGACCAGCAGGTCCGGCAGGTATCACAGAGGCTGCGTCGGCCTCGTTTATTTAGGCCGCGTTTATGTTTAGACGCATTGCCGGATGATGTGGTTCCGGCTTAATCGTACCAACATTCTCCGTCTGTATGGCCTCATTAGACTGGAGCTAGATCCTGTGACAGGACGCTCATGCGCTGTCTCAGGCCTGCACAAACTGCTGGCTGTGTTGTACTTTCTGGCGTCTGGCAGTTTTCAACATGTCACTGCCCAAGGCATTGGCATATCTCAGCCCACACTGTCCAGGTACCTGACCCAGGTGCTTGAAGCCCTTCAGCCACATATTCCTCCTCCTCCTCATCCAGCTCCTCGTCACCCACCATCACATCAGCCACCTCCTCCACCTCACCCATGAAACTGTCACCACTCTCAGACATGAGCACAAACTTATAACACACTAAATAAATTAAACACAAACAACACAAAACACACTCCTACTCCTTCCCTCAAACACACACACACACACACACACACACACACAAACACACACAAATATCGACTTTAGTACAAAAAAATAAATAAATGTGACAAACTTTTAAAAGGACAAGACAAACAATAGCACAAGACAACTTACAGAACAATACACACTCAGAAATCACTTTAAACAATCACCAATCCTCACCTCTCCTCACCTCACAAATCTCCACTGCACCTCTCTCCTACACACTCCAAACTACACCCACAACAAGTTTTGGCGCCTCCACGACTTATATATGGCTGTGAGAGCCCTCCCAAGTGTAAAAGAAATACACCAATCACGATTGTGCTTTCATTTTCGTAGTGACGCATGTGGAAAAAAATAAGATTTTTCGTATTTTGTTTCCCGACAATTCGTGAAATATCTTTGTTTTACAGCAAACTTCCCTACGACATTCGTATTTCTTCTACGATTCTACGACAATACGAAAACATGTGTAAAACAAAATACGAATGGCTACGACATCGATAAATACAAATTTTTCTATTACAACTATATAGTAAATAAAAACCCGGAACACGACTTTTTTGACAACAATAGCAGTCGTACACATTCGTAGATGGTCGTAGGAGAAATACGAATACGATTTTTTATACGAATCCCTTTTGGTAAATTTCCCCCTATGTGTCTACTGATATGTTTTCACGGGGTGTGGGATGTCAGATGAGCCAAACAAGATGCTGGGGACATAAAGGTGGAGATCAGCAGCAGTTTGTGCAGGTAGCTTTAAGTCTGAATGGGCGTAATTTGTTGGGATATCTGTGATTCCATCCAAAAAATAAGGTTAATATACATTGGGTCAAGCACAGATGGTCCACATGGCTAAGGTAAACACTGTAAAAATGTCAACATCGCTAAGGCTGATAGGGTGAAAAGTTTCATACAAGCATTTGTTTGCCATTGGGAATGTGTTGGCGGTAGCTCATGATTACATGGACCAAGGTTCAACGCACTGCATGGCCAAACTTAGCCATGCAGCGTTTCTTGCCTCTGGCCGGAGCTCCTTCATGTGCATCCTCCTCAGCAGAGAAGACCTCCTCCACCCCCACCTCACTTCCAGACATTCAGACAAACAAATCACACAAAACACAAATGAAAAGACACACAAACAGACAACACACTCCCACTCCGTACATGCAAACACACATACAAACACTCACAAAAAGACATTTAAAAAACCCACAAAGACTAAAAATCATATAAAGTTTTAAATATACTAAACAAACAAGAAGACAAGACACCTTACAGCACAATACCCAATCAGAAATCATAAAATACACCACTAACCACCACAGCAATACTCACACACCTCTCCACCACTCTCCTCACCATGTATAGCTAAACCCACAAGGAGATTTGGGCATGTAGGTTGCTTATATATGGCTGGGAGAACATTCCTAAGTTTGAAAGTTCAGCCAATAACCAATTTGGTTTTGCTTTGTAAAATAAATATGGCCATACAGTATTTCTGAAATACGTACGCATCTATTTAAAAAATATGTATGTAAAGCTAGCCATTACTAATGCGTAAAAATACACATACTGTACAAACAAAAATATGAATATGAATATGTATGACATATTATGACTCCTCCCGACACCATATGCCATCAAAAAATATGAATTGTAAAAATACAACAGGTTAGTAAACTTGGGGAAAAAATACTACCAAATACAAATACACTACCAATGCCAGTCGTATTCAGTTGTATCCAAAATAAGAATACAACTGAGACGTAGCCATATTTTTAGTTTTTGCCCTGTGGCTGGTGTAGTACCCCCACGAATGCGCTGCTGCTTTGCCTCCTCGGCCATATTCTTAACGAGTCACTTGACATCATAAAATTGCTTCCTTCAATTGTCAAGCGAATGACTGATACTCGCCTACGCTTTAACGGCTGATGGCTTACACCGCCTTCCTCCATATGGGGGTTTACGAGAAGGAGACCCCTTCTATGCCTCAGAGATGAAGAGCTGCCAGCGGTACTGGTGGATAACCCTCACCAGGATGTTGCTCTCCACATTGGTGAACTTCACCATGTGTGGCTTCTTGCCACTGGGCCCAGAAACCTCACCGGGAGACTCCTCACTAATGTATTTTTGCTCCTCCCTCACCTCCTCCCCCACCTGACTGCTCTCACAAGAACTAACTACACTCTGAAAAATAAAGATACAAACAAAGAACTCCCTTCTTTCCTTACCTCTCTCTCACACACACACACACACACACACACACACACACACACACCATATGCAAACACAGGGGGGTTCTGGTTGCACAGAAACCCCCCCCCTACTCTTGGCAAGTGCCTTAAAATATGACAACAATAGCACTGGTATATAATATGATCCACGGGTCCTCAAACTATTTTGCTCTGGGACCCCATCAGACAATAAAAATAATTATAGGACCAAAGCAAGTTACTGCAAAAGGTCATCACATGACATGTGTAGTCAGCAGATGGCACATACATGACAGCATTGTGGAGGCACAAAATGATGGGAGGAGTCTGAAATAACAGACCATTCAACAGATTGTTCTGATGAATGGTCCCATACTCCTGTACTTACTCCAATGTGCTGTAAAGTGGGAGACTTTGGATTACATTTGGAAACCCCCCTGCGTTTGCCATTGCAAACTCATATAAACTTGACTCACAAATAAAGACAAGATTAAATTACAACACAAACCACAAGACGCAAGTCAACTTTCAAACAAATAAACCACACAACAATCACTAGATTTCCGGGTTCTCTTTAAACTCCTCGCCACCACCTACAAGGCTCTCTCCTCCTCCACCACTCCTTTCCTCTTTTCACTGATCTCTATCCACACTCCCTCCCGTCCTCTTCGCTCCGCCGCCGACCACCGACTGACCTCTCACCTAATCACCTCCTCCCACTCCCGTGTCCAAGACTTCTCTCGCGCTCCCCCCTGCACTGGAACAACCTCCCGCCACCCATCAGGCTTTCCGATTGCCTTACCTCC
This sequence comes from Crinia signifera, assembly GCF_055691185.1. Taxonomy (NCBI): domain Eukaryota; kingdom Metazoa; phylum Chordata; class Amphibia; order Anura; family Myobatrachidae; genus Crinia; species Crinia signifera. Next base: position 182,672,879 of record NC_139218.1, read on the forward strand.
TTCAAGCGCTCCTTCAAAACCCACTTCTTCTGATTAGCCTATCCCTCCTCCTCCTAACCTCTTTTGCTCCTCCTATCCTGCCTACCCTACCCCTCCATCCGTTCCTAATTATCCTATTGTTTTTCCTTCATCCACCCACCTCCTTTTACTCTGTTAACTCTTATGAGTAGGGCTCTCCTTCCTCACGTACTCACCCTACCTCTCCAGTGCTCCTGCACGGTTCTTCCCTTCCTCTACTTCATCTTCAGTCTCCTAAACAATTCCCACACCTGCTTCGGAACTGATGCTGTATTTTATCAACACACCCTGTACGTTACCTTGTAATTTGTTTTTTGTTTGCTATGTACGGCGCTGCGGACACTTTGGGGGAAATTTACCAAAATGGATTCGTAGAAAAAAGGTGTATTCGTAGGCAGAAATACACCTTTTTTTTACGAATTTGTATTTTCGGGATTTACAATCCCGAAAATACAACACTTCGTATTCCTAAAGATGGAACATTCGTATTTGTATTTACAAATACGAATGTCTACACCATCGATAGGATACGACAGAAATCACATTCAAAAGAATGGTGGTTCCTGATGTACTAAGCAGCCGCACTGATAATACGGCTGCTAAGTGGTGTAAAACACCAACGCAAATACGACAGGAAAATACACCTTGCTTTCCCTGTCGTATTTGCTTTAAGCCTGCACGGATCAGTCAGATCCGTGCAGGCTTCAGTGTAAAAAAGTAGAAAAATTAAATAAAAAAATCGGCGTGGGGTCCCCCCCACAGCCGAAACCAGCACCAGGCTGACGGAGCCTGGAGCCGGTAATTAAAAATCAGGGAACCCGACAAATAGGGGTTCCCCGATTTTTAACAACCAGCCCCAGGCTCCTGCTCTGGGGCTGGTTCCCAAAATACGGGGGACAAAATGACTAGGGGTCCCCCGTATTTTAAGAACCAGCCCCAGGCAAAACCAGCCAGCAGGGTAATGCCACAGCCGGGGGGAGACTTTTTATACAAGTCCCCCCGGCCAAAGCATTCATCCCTACCGACCAGTCAGCCTGGCCAGGGGCCCTGGGGGAGTGGGGACCCCACCAATGAAGGGGTCCCCCCCTCCAGGACTTACCTGACCAGGATGAAGCCTGGTACTGTCCCCGATGCCCCTTGGCGGTGGGCATAGGGCTGATTCAAGTGTTAAAATAAAAAGATGAAACTATTGTTTTTTACTGTGGCACTACAAGTGCCAGCAAGCCTCCCCAGCAAGCTGGGACTTGGAGAACCACAAGTCCCAGCCTGCTGGGCATTAAAGGGCCCGCTGGCACTTGTAGTTACACACACTGACACAATGAAAATAAAAGTTTAATACATACATTATATACATACTGATACTTACCTTTCTTGATCCCGTAGGTAGCCCTGGTCCTGATGTCCTGTGTCGTCCTCCAGGTCCATGTCGGCGGTCCGTGTCGTCCTCCAGGTCCATGGCGGTGTCCGGGTTCGAAGAAATTCATGTTGGAGCTGTGGAAGGAAATCCTACTCACCTGGTCCTGTGCTGAAGAAGTCTTCTCTTGGTCCGACGTAATCCAGGTAATGTTCAAGCTGTCGCCGGTCCCCGCTGTCTCCGCAGAGAGATGCTGAGATATTTCATACTCGGCGCCTCTCCTCAGAATGAATTCTATTGGCCGCCTAGCGGCCAATCAGGAGCCGACTTTCTTGGCTATATGTGCCACTAATACAAATTGTTACACCATCGGTGGGTTACAAAGCAGTCGTATATGACTGCTTTGTAATTTCCCCTCCGGAACACGACTTTGCATACGACTAAAACAGTCGTATGCAGCCGTAGGGGAAATACCAATACGAAAAACTAGGTTTTTCATATTGGTAAATGTCCCCATTTGTGGCGCCTTATAAACAAACGTACTACTACTTCTACTAGATAACTCAGCAAACTACAACCTCTACGGCACTCTCCACACCACACCTATCTAACCCACTAGGAGCTAGGGAGCATGTTTTTTTTTTTATATGGCTGGGAGAACACTCCCAAGTTTATACTTTTAGCCAATGACAAAGGCCCTTATTCTGATCGGTGCGGATATTCCCGCATTCTTACGGAGCGGTCCGTACGCCACGGTGTTTTGCCGCGTGCGGCCATCGTCCGTAGAAACGCCCACGTGTCCTCCGCATTCGGACGGACTCACTCTTTAAGAACAGGGCGTGTTTACGGACGACATACAAACCATGCGTGTGCGGGAGAAACACTCCGATTCTGCACGGTATTACAGAGTATTACAGAGTATGCTCGGGAATACCGCATCCGAACGGGAGCCAAGCGGTGCTACCGCACGTAAGCGGAGTATTTACGCCAAACAACCCACTATTATGTATCTTCTGCAATACATCACATGACCCACTTATTCAATTACCTATCCTCATAAAAAACTTCTTATTTGGAATTGGAATCAATTAGATGCCAATATATCCTTACAAGCATGCCTAACACATGCATTGCACACATTAACCCTTACAGCAATTGAAGCAGCAATGGTTTCAATTAAAGCACTGACAAGCGTCCTATTAGTGAGTAATGAGTAAAGGAGTAGATTCTATTGGGTTCAGGTGTTAATGCTTGTAGTCATTAGGCGGTACGTTCGCCTACCGCATGAACGAGTGGTGTCCGCAAAGCAATAGTACACTTGTGGACACCGCACATTTCTGCCCTTTTTGGTCGCGTGCATTCGGAGTGCTATCCGAATGTACGCCCCCCAACATAAGTGTACTCCCCCGTGTCCGCCCATGTTTCCGCCCCGTTTTGCCCACTTTGAAACTACGCCCATGTGTCATTCCGCATGACGCCCATAATACGCCCATATTTCCCGACTGATTGCGGTGCACAGTTTTGTACGGGATTTGCCCGAACAGGTACGGAGTCAATGCGTGGCACATGCGCGTTGCGTTCTCCACGCATGCGCAGACGCCGTAAAGACGCGATCCGAAAGTATGCGGTAAAGTACGCGTCAATCAGAATAAGGGCCAAAGTTACTTTCTGTTAAGCAAAATTTATGAGCATATTCCTCAAAATATGTATGTATAAAGCACACCCATACAAGGAATAAAAATAGCAAAGATACAGTATGTATGGAAAGCAAAATACGAATATCAATATGCAAACAAAAATACAACTCCATACGACCAAATCCGCCATCAAAAAATACGAATTGTAAAAATACAACAGGTTAGTAAATTTGGGAAAATATGTTGACTTCTTTGTTGTGCAGTGCTTCTTATATACAGTTCTGTGCAGTGACATTTCAAAGGTACTTTAGTCAGAGATTACAGAATGTCGGGTTTATTTTCTAAGATTGGAATTCTGTTAAAGATGGGATGTTGGTATGGGCAATCAATAAGATTCTACCTATTATATTGACTATCGTGCTGTGGCACTTACACCAATTATTATGAATTTTTTGAGTGACTGGTTTTGGCGCATTTGAGGGCAGTATCTCACCCACTTTAAATTTATATCAGTTTGCATACCGCAAGAAATAAAACACTGAGGGTGCCGTTTCTATGTTGCTGCATTCTATGTTGTTACACTTAGATAAAAACATATGCCCGACTACTGTTTGTCGACTTTAGTTTGGCATTTAATACTGTTGTTCCAGTTAAGTTAGTTACCAAGCTAACAGATCTAGGTATTAACAGTTTTATGTGCAACTGGATGTGCAACTGGATTTTTTGACCAATAGACAGCAGGATGTTAGGTCAGGAGCCACTTGTTCTACAGCTATTACACTAAACACAGGGGTACCACAACATTGTCATTTCTGTATTCCATTTTTACTTTTGATTGTAAACCAGTTCACACATCTAATACTACTATTTATATATATAATAGTTTGCAGATGAACACACATTGATAGGTCTCTTTAGTAAAAATGTTGAAACAGCCTATAGGGAAGAGATACAACATCTGGCTACCTGGTGCAGGCATAATAATCTGCTACTTAACATCAGCAAAACAAAATGGATTATTGTCGGCTTTAGAAGAGAGAAGTGCAATCTGGTTGTTCCTATCCAGACAAATGGTATGGATGTTAAGCGTGTTTCTAGCTTGAAATATTTAGGCACTTATATCTCAGAGGACCTTTCTTGGTCAATGAATATTAAGAGTTTAGTAAAGAAGGCCCATCAATGCCTTTTTTTTTTCAAAGGGTGTTGAAAAGTTTTCATTTGGCAGTGTGTATATTGAGGAACTTTTATCGCTGTGAGATAGAGAGTATTCTGGCCAACTGTGTTACAGTGTGGTACAGGAATTGTACATTCATGGAGTGTAAGATTAATGAATACAAGGTAAGGTGACTCTGTTCACTGGTATAAAAATTACAGGTGAAAACACAGGTGAGTATGTGCTCAAAAATAGAGTGGTAAAAAAACAACACTTCCCTTCTGTTGCCTATCTTCCCCTAGTATAGGCTATCCATTTCAGTAAAAGGTATGGGTGTAACGTGTGTGGGTGTGTGCGAGCAGCGGTGGTGGGAAGAGCCCTTAGCTGGGACCGCTGTTTAGAATGGCCATGGCAAAACCCTACTCTAACTCTATTGGCTGTCCCGGGCAGGTGATCGTAGGTTGCGAGGTGCTAGGCTTCTCCTTTAGTTGCGGCGTTCGAAGGGGCGAGTTAGGCCCATTCCAACCCTGATGCAACCAGGTTTTTGGATGGTACAAACCTACGGCGACCGTCAGGGACAGGACCAAGAGGACGATCTAACTAACAGGGCCTATCTGGACTAAACACCCTGGCTAATGGCAGCAGGCCAAGGACGGGGAGTGTGACCGAGTCACAGGCACCAGACAAGGTAATAACGGGGTGCCACCAAACGAAACACACACAAACATAAAACAGTACTCTAACAGTAACGGTACCCCAAAACAGGCGTGGGCCTCTCCGAATCACGGAGAGCAGGACTACGATAATAATAACGATAACTCAGGATAAAGGGCAGCTTGCCCACAGAAATAAAAGATAAGGAACCAGGTTCCGCTGTAGCACTTACGTGACTGGACCGAACCCTCCGGCAGCACCAGATGGTAACGTGCACGTCAGGAGTGACTTGGCAGGACTGGATGGAGATACGCTGACCAAGACGGAACTGGATCAAGACTGGACCAGGACCGGACCAAGACAGGACCTTAACCGGACCAAGACTGGACTGAGACCAGACCAGGACTGGAAAAAGACCGCAGCAAGATGGCAGCTGGAAAATGGCTGAACCACAGCTGGACGGTGACAAGACCACGACTGGAAAACGGCTGAACCATGGCTGGAGCGCAGCTGGAACAGCCTAACAGCACAGGGATACAGCAGACCGGGATAACAGGGTGCTGCAGGCACACTGCTGGGAACAATATCACCGGTGGGGCTGAGCTGGGCCAGCTCCCTTAAAAGATATACACTGGCCAATCAGCCCCCGCCGCCGGGCCAGGCCCCCAGTAAATTAAATATTTAAATCAGGTGTCCAAACGTGCGCCGCCTGGTGTCCCCTGGTTTCTATGCAACCGCTGGGCGACGTGGTCTGCATAGTAATCCTGTCCCCCGCCCGGGAGGAAGTGATGGGCCATGGCCGGGCGGACGTACGGCTGGCTGCTCAGACACCGCCAGGCGGAAGTGCCCGAACCGCCCTTCTAAGGGTGCCGAGACGCTGCTGACTGTACACCCCCCCTCGAGGAGAAGTTTTGAAAACCTCTACCCTCAGGCTTATGGGGAAATTCATGGAATAATCTTTTCTTGAGGCTGTTAGCATGAACATCTCTATCAGGAACCCACGATCTCTCCTCTGGCCCGAAACCCTTCCAGTGGACCATAAACTGAAGGGAACCATGGAAAAATTTGGAGTCCACAATTTTTTCGACAAGGAACTCCTGTTGCCCCTGTACATCCACGGAAGGAATTCCTTTCATTACCTTACGAGGGAAATTGTGGGAAAAGAAGACTGGCTTCAACAGAGAAAGGTGAAAGGTGTTTGCAATCCTGAGGGACTTGGGAAGCAACAGACGGAAAGCAACCGGATTAACCCTCTTAATGATTTTGTATGGCCCTATGAACCTATGTCCAAACCTTGCTAACAGTTGATGCAATTTGATATTGCGGGTCGATAACCAGACCCAATCGCCAACCTTGAACAGACAAGGACGTCTAGACTTATCCGCAAACACCTTCTCTTTGAAGGCTGTCTCCTTCAGGGTGTCATGTATCCTCCTCCATGTGGCCTTAAAACGAAAGGCCCTAGACAGAGCCGAGGAAGAAGCTTGAAGAAAATAATTAGCCTTGGGATGGTAACCATAAACTGCGAAAAAGGGTGAAACTTTGGAGGCTGAATGCACCGCATTACTGTATGCAAATTCTGCCATGGGAAGACAATCCACCCAATTGTTCTGTAACTTAGAGATGAAGCATTGCGGATACTGCTTTAAAGACTGATTCAGCTGCTCAGTTTGCCCATTAGACTGAGAGTGAAAGGCTGAAGTCAGGCTCAGTTTGATTTTGAGAGAAGCACAGAACGATTTCCAGAATTGTGCAACAAATTGTGGACCACTGTCGGACACAATGTCAGTGGGTAATCCATGCAACCAAAAGACGTGTCGCATAACCACCTGCTTAATTTTCTGGACTTTGAAAAATCTCCTGGAATACTTGAATACCTGGCACAGTGTACTTTAACAAAGAGCCCCATACTAGCTCTTGGATTGGGATTTACAAACTGGCCTTATTGATTGGAGTACCCACCCCACGCTTACGGAATACGCACTTTTAGAGAGGATCCACACCAAATATCAGTCTCTTGCAGACTGGGACACCTCCAGCGATCCATTGGGAACTCTATTTGGACTCCAGCCACCCCATATCCCTCTTTCCACCCAGGTTGAGATACACCAGAGCAGGTCATATATTGGTCCTTTTGATTTCAAGTGATCTGTATTGTTTTTAACACTTTTTTATATATTTTTTATTATATGCATTATATGTAATAATTGTCTATTAATTAAATTTTCTTTATATGTATTGGTTTACTCATTAAAACATATGAGCGCTGCAATATTTCTTTTCTTTTTACATTTATTTGGGGACCTGATTAGTCCCTCATTGCAGCTGCTCACCCTGAGAGAACAGCCTTGGTTAGCGCTCTAAGCAGTTTTCTGCAACATGTCTATTTGTAGGACCAGGCCTATACGTATTTAAGAAATTGGAGCGAGTAAAGAACAAAGCCCAGCGGGCATGCCGGGAATTGAGCCGTTTTGCAGCTTCAATATATTGCAGGTTCTTGTGGTCGGTAAGAACCAACACCTGATGATTGGCTCCTTCTAGCCAATGCCTCCATTCATCGAAAGCCCACTTAATGGCTAATAATTCTCTGTCGCCAACATCATAGTTGGATTCAGCCGCAGAGAATTTCCTTGACATGTAGGCACAAGGATGAAGGACCTGGGTTTTTGGGTTGCTTTGCAAGAGTACTGCTCCTGCTCCCACTTCAGAGGCATCCCCCTCCACCACAAAGGGGCGATCAGGGTCAGGATACCTGAGAATCGGAGCAGAAACAAAGGCATGTTTAAGAGTCTTAAAGGCCTGTTTGGCTTGGGAAGACCAACTATCTGGATCTGCTCCTTTCATGGTAAGAGCCACCAGGGGGACAACAATGGCTGAAATAGAATGAATAAAGCACCAGTAGTAGTTGGCAAATCCGATAAACCTTTGGATTGCCTTGAGATTGGTAGAATGTACCCTATCTACGATCATCTAAAGCTTCTTGGGATCCATGCTAAAGCCCTCAGCTGAAATAATATACCCATGGAATGAAATCTGGGGCACCACAAACTCAAACTTTTCGAGTTTGGCAAATAAACAATTTTCTTGCAATTTTTGCAAAACCTGCCTCACTTGGGCTCTATGTGAATCAAGATCCTTGTAATAAATAAGGATGTCATCCAAGTAGACTACTATGAAACTCCCCAGAAAGTCTCATAAGACATCATTGATAAAATCTTGAAACACAGCAGGGGCGTTGGACAGCCCAAAGGGCATAACTAAGTACTCATACTGCCCAGAATGTGTACTGAATGCCATTTTTCACTTGTCCCCTGCCTTTATTCTTAGGAGGTTATACGCCCCTCTCAAGTCAATATTAGAAAAACTGTGGTGTACATCAACTGATTGAAGAGAACTGAGAGAACTGAGATCAGAGGAAGTGGGTACTGTAGTAGTTGTTCTGTAGTTGTTCACCGTAATCTTAGTAACCAAAAGAAACAAAATCTCCTTCTTATAAAGAGAGCCAACAGTAAACCGCAGGTTAGAAGTTTGAAAATAAATCTCCCCATTGGGCAATGAACTGCCATCTAATCCTATCATGTCGATACATTGCCTTAAAGAAGTAGCGGGGATGCAGAGACTCTCGACTAAAGCGGCATCCAAAAAATTGCTGGCTGCACCGCTAACGATAAAAGTGGAACAATCAAAACTAACCTCCCCATAAGTGAGGGTAGGGGGTATCAATAGGGAGTTAAGGGAGAAAAACAATTTCAGGCCCAAGTGAATCTCCTCCTCACTCACTTGGCCTGACCTTTTACCAACTTGCTAGGACAAGTACGGTATTGGTGACCTTTACGACCGCAGTACAGGAAAAGACCAGCACCGATCCTGCGAGCCCTTTCCTCGGGTGTAATCCGAACGGACCCCAATTGCATGGGCTCTTCTGCATCATCTGAGGTATCCATGACAAATGGGATGGGGCGAGAGAGTGATGTTCCATAACTCCATAAGTTTATCCATAAGTTTATCTAACGAGCCAGGCATTACATATTGGATTAAGCAGTCTTTGACGGTATCAGACAACCCGTACCAGAACTGGCTACACAGAGCCGGATCGTTCCAACTACAGTCGTTCGCCCACCGGCGGAACTCCGTGCAGTACACTTCTACTGGATCTCTACCATGCCTTAGGGCCCATAAGTGAAACTCTGCAGACGCCGCTTTATCAGGGTCATCATAGAGCAAACCCAAGGATTTAAATAAATTATCCACTGAGGCTAAAACAGGACTATCAGAGGGCAAGCCAAAAGCCCATGTCTGTGGGTCCCACTGTAACCACAAAATAACTCAGCTCACTCTTTGGGCCTCTGACCCTGAAGACTTAGGTCGGAGACAAAAGTACAATTTACAACTTTCTCTAAAGTTGTAAAAATCTTTTCTATTACCCAAAAACCGGTTGGGCAGATTCATTTTTGGTTCAGGTGCTGCTACCAGGCAGGGGCAAATGCAGTATTTTCAGAAGGGGGTTTCCAGAGGGGCAGAGCAAAGCACAAGATGGACACTTAGGTGACCCAGTATATGCCGGGTCAGTTAAAGTATTATAGATAGACCAAATGTATATAAATAATAATAGTAATAATGATAGCGGCATTGAAACGTTGCTAGAGACGGAATAAAACATTTATTATACCGCTAGGATAGGTGTCTAATTTGGAGTGCCGCACCATAGACTGGGACATGTATGTATACACACACAGATGACCCTGAGTTGGACTCCCTGAGGGACACTAGGGTGATGCAGTGTTTCTCTCTGGGCAGAAATCTCAGAGATATATTGGTCAAGGCTGATGTTACTGATAAATCCAATAAAAGAGGTGTCATTGTCCCACACAGAATGGGATGCTTTAAGTGTCCCAACTGCGTGACATGTAGTTATATGATAAGCGGTAGCTCGTTCAAACACCCTGGGTGACATTTATTAGAGATCGATGTTGGGTTTTTGGCGATTTTTTTCGCAAAAACTGCTGTTTTTTCATTTTTTTCCAAAATCGACTACTTAATGGGTGGCGATTTGCGGCATAAATCGCACTTTTTGCCGCTAATTCGTACTTTCTGAAGTGGCGATTTACAACATCGCATCCAGATGTTTTCCCATTGAAAAAGATACAAATCGCTAATTTAATGTCTGCCGCATTTGGAAAATTTGATTTTTCCCCCCCCAAAAAATAGACCAAGTACAGGGTGACGATTTGCTTAAAATCGTCAGCGTTTGAGCGTAGAAACGGTTAAATCTCTCACAGGTGGCCCACATAGCACTTACTAACTCCCCTACATATACCCCCACATGATTATGGACACCTGTGAGGCTGTTTTAGATGGACATTTTGCAGAGTGGACTGGAGGTGCTAGTGTGTGAGCTGGGGCATTTGGAGGAGCTACGCAGGAGGGATGATGCTGCTCACCAGATCCAGGTACCCCGACCACTCCGTGCTTCTCGTCGGTACCGTGCTAGGGTGTACCTGGACTCCCTCTCTGATCAACAGGTGGTGGACATGTTTAGGTTGAACCGACAGAACCTGTTGAACTTATATGAGCAGGTGAGAGATGATTTGGACCCTTGTGGGGGGGGCAACTATGCAGTGTCTGGGCTGCAGAAATTAATGTGTGCCCTCCACTTGTTTGCCACAGGCTCCACTCAGTCTGTGAGCTCATGAGCCTTGGGGGTGTCACAAGCCACTTTCTCTAAACATTTTTCTCAAGTGTTAAATGCATTTAAGAAGCTGTGGCGCACATATATCACATTCCCACGTTGTGAGTCCGAGTGGCAGGACCTGAAGGTGGCATTCTATCTGCTCTCAGCATTTCCAAATGTGCTGGGAGCCATAGACTGCACCCACATTGGGATTCGGGCCCCGCACGTGAGGGAGCATGTCTATGTGAATCGCAGGGGCAGACATTCCCTCAATGTGCAGGTGGTCTGCGATGCCAACCTCAGAATTCTCAGTGTGGTTGCAGGCTATCCCGGGAACTGCCATGATGCCTATATCCTGCGGCACTCAGCTCTCTGGGACCGTTTCCACAACCACACCATGCCATAGGGCTGGCTACTTGGTAAGTCACTTACCACAGTTTACATGATGTTTGCTTACCTATGTCTTTCCCTTTAACATCCATGTGTGTAACCTTCTATTCAAGAGTCATTTCTGTTGTAATTGTTTATACCAGCCCAAACAATATAGTATAGGTGCACATGATATGCGACCACACAAATCCCTTTACATGTTAGGTGACTCAGGATATGGGTGTCATTCGTGGCTCATGACACCTCTGCGGAACCCACAAAGCCCTGCACAGCACTGCTACAATGCTGCACATATTGCTACCCGCAATGTAGTGGAACGCACCTTTGGGGTGCTGAAAAGCCGATTTCGGTGTTTGGACAGGTCAGCAGGTACACTGCTATACCACCCTGCCAAAGTGGTTTGGGTTGTCCAGGCTTGCTGCATGCTGCATAACATAGCTTTGGGTCAACCAAATTATGTAGATGTGGCCCCTGCAGCAGTCGTGCAGGAAGCTCAAACTACTGTTGTTGTAGTGCGAAGTACACGGAGAGGGGATGTGGTTCGTATACAGATGATCCTGCAGCATTTCACAGGTATTTTTTGTGTGTACAATGAATAGTAAAGGGGAACCTGTAACACACATACATTGGTAACATTACATTTTTCCCTGTCCATGTTAATTGCCCAGAAGCAGACCAACAATAATGGCCAACACCTGCAACCTACCCCACCACAGCATACTTTATGCCTGGCAACATGATAACACCTATAACAATGTCAAGTAAGTACTGTAGTTTTCTGTGTGTAAAAATGTCGGCAAATACAAATTAACATAGGCTTAATGGATGGAGGTGACATGGATCATTGATCTGAGGTGGTTGAAATGTAGCAAAACAAGTGGCGCCTACATACAGTATGCAATTCCCAATGCTTATCCCCTTCAAATGTGACTATTTCCTTAAAATTCCATGACAAATAAGCACACACAACCCAAAGTCCCGTGGCTGCTAAAATGTCACTAGTTGACAATAAATAATAGAACAGTGTGGGTAATCATTTGTAAAGAATGACAACAAGTTTGCTGGATGCAAATAATTTTTACTTACTGAAACATTTAGCCATAGGCAATACCATATAAAAAAATTTCAAGAACATTCACTGCATGAGTGAAGGAAAAAAAGAAAGAACATGATAAACATGTAAATGCAAAGAACATTATTCATTTTTGAATACAGGCCGGGTATTAGCACCCTTACCACTAGTTGCACCACCACCCCTAGTACGGACACTATGCCGTGGGGGAGTAGTGGGGGACCCACTCATGGGTGTGGAGGACACACTACTACTTTGGGTAGATGTGGTTTGGTGCTGACCTAACAAACTAGTTGTACTGAGGCTGAGTTGCGTTTGTAGGGACATCAACGCAGTTGTTTGGCCATTAATAGCTTGGGTCTGTTCAACCATATTGGCATTTAGTGCTCTAAAATTAGTAGTTTGGCCCTGAATGGCTTGGCCAATTTCTGCTAAGCGTGTGTCTAATGTGGAGACAAGACAAATTTGTGTCCCTACATTAGCCCGCACACTTTGAGAAATTTGTCTCATTTGCAGAGCTATGTTACGCACATACCCCTTAACGGTTTCTAGTTGGGTGGTCTGCACCTCCATAAAAGCTAGTTGTTTCCCCTTGAAAAGATGGATGGATTGCGCCAACTCCTCCGCACTAGTGGGGGTGTTGGTGGCTGCACTGATTGGGGGCTGCTGCCTATGTGACTGCGTATATGGGGCCTCATTGACTGGGTGTGCTTGGTTTTGTGCAGGTTCCAACGATGGCACCGACTCAAGGATGATTTCACTCATGTCGTCCATATTTTGCATGGGATCCGTAGGTTCAGGCATCGGTTGTGAAGGGCCTACAAATGAGAAAAGAGTAGTAAGTATGCTATGCAGATTGGTGTATGGTGGGTCATGTTACCTTAGTTGGAATGGTTCGGTGTTGCTCATGCTTTATGCATTGGCACAGGCTACTGTGGTGGGGAGAGCCATGTGTGAAATGTGCAATGTGTTTGTGTAACACTATGATATCTCACCTGCAGACTGGACAGTGTGAACAATCGGATGTGGCTGATGTTGCTCAACGGCAGGCTGGGACTCCAGAGATGGAGCTGTTTGAAAGAAGAAGACATTTTCCATAATGTTCATTTGTACCTAACTGTCACTTTTTCAAATATGCTGATAAAAACTTTAACAAAATCAAACTTTTTTACTCTAATATGATTACATAAGGAATGTGAAGACTTTGAACTGAAGTGGTTATTTCAGTATTATGACTGTGAACGATATTTTTAATCCACTTGCAAATAACAGAAAGACCAGCAGATTACACATGTAAAAGTGACTGTAAAGTGCATTTCCAACTACCCAGAGGATTGATATGGATTAACAATCAAGTACACTGCAGGCCTACAGTGATTAGGACAGCACACATTAATTGGATCTGTGGAACTACATAACCCAGCAAAATGCAGAGTCCATTATTTAGCAATGCAAGCAAGCAAAATGTGATTTTGCTGGGATATGTAGTTCCACACACAGCAATCTTTTGGACACATAAAGCATACCACCATAATAGCATGCGCACATGACATAGCAAAATGTGTAGTTGACATGTGTGGACACTTACCAGTTGGCGGTGGAGTGGGGGGCCTGTCTGTGTCGGCAATGTGGATGCCGGGAAGCACCTCCGGTGGGATGATTCAGCGTAGCAGCCTCTCATAGGCCTTAAAGCGGACTTCCTGCCTAGGGCCACCTCCTGTATGACAGGCCTCTTTCTTCTCCAGGGCAAGCTTGGCTTTGAGGAGGCGCTTGATGTCATTGTATCGCTTCTTGACGTTCCGCACACTCCTCTTGTGTGTGCTAACTGCATTTACCGCGGAGGTGATATTGTCTCACATCCCCTTCTTTCTTGCCACACTTGTGCGGTGATGGTGAGGACCAAGTAGGCGGTCATACAGGGGCAAGAGTGCACGCACCAGGGCCATATTCTCCTTATAAGAGAACCTGACTTTCCTCCCACTAGCTGTACGAGCTGCATCATCCTCCTCCTCTTCCACATTTTCAGCCTCACCCTCTTCTTCCTCCTCCTGTCCTGCTTCTTCCCCCAGTCTGCTTCATCTGATTCCTGCACAGGCCAGTCAAAAAGATGAGTCTGGTTTCCTGTCTCAGTAGCTCCATATCCATTTTACCTCTTCTAATCCCAATTTTGACTCTTAGCATACCGTAGGCTTTCAACCCAGATTTTCTTTGTTTATTCTTCCTAATGATTGTGATCCGTATCTTTATGATCCAACGTATGAAGTGTGGTATTGTCAATACCAGTCACTGACACTGATCACATACACTTGGCTATATACCTAGCACCGTTTTTCACAGTTGTTAATAATGTTGTATTTTGCCGTGTAACACTTGTTTTCACTTACCTGGGCAGGCATCCATTTATTCGAGACGCCTCATCACATATATAGTTGGTGGTGACAGTAGAATAAGTCACACCATTAGACACATGATTGACGTTTTTTCTTTTATTGTCACATGTATTCTACCAATATAAGGGCACACACCTTGTCCTTTATATCAGGATCACCAATGTGCTCATTCACACTATGTATTCAGAGAGTATTCTCTCACCTCACTTACCTTAGTAATATTATAGAATGGTATTTTGTTTCCTTAACTCATCAGGACGGATTTTGGGATAATATAAGTATTATGAGAATAATATAAGGAGTAGTTTTTGACCTGGAGTGTGTGTTAGCGATAAGGTGGCGTTTCACAACAAGCCGGATAATGTAACCATGGGAACCCGACGCTACACAAAAGAACGTGATTTGATTGGAGTGGACGCACGACAGAGTTGCTCCGGCACACCACGTAACAAGATACCGAGGGGTAACCATGACAACCAAGAGACAACATTACACGTAGAGTAATGCGAGTGGACCAGAGCGGGCGCACGTCATAGATGTGCCCGCCTCTGAATACACTCTGCATGGCAACCATGACAACCGCACTAACAGTACAGATGCACGTCAGAGGTGCGCCCATCTCGGGGCACACGAGACAGCGGTAACTATGACTACGTGACGCAATGCTTGAACATTTGGGACACCATACAGGGGCCGGCCAGATAGCGGGCTGTATGATAGGGTGTATTTTTCCCGCCAAACCTCCCAGGGGCTCGTCCACTGAGACACCCCGTGATTGGAGCATACTATAGCACTTATGGTATATAAACCCTTGTAGTCACTCAGGCAGGTTGGCCCTGAGGAAGCTGAAATCTGCGAAGCGCGTGCCGGCTAGCTATGCGTGGGCAGATGATTGTAGTTGTTTGTTTATTTTCATATTGATGCATTTATTGTTGAACCTGTGCGCTATCGCCTTAGCCCTTCTAAGGGCTTTTACTGCCACCAGCTAGGTCCTTTTGGAGGCGACTCCACTGGACTGGCACAGTGAAACAATCCTGGGCCCCTCCAGAACAGCACATAGACTCCCTTACTAGGCAAGCGTTGCAGCCAATGGGAGCAAAAGTTGCGATCTGACAGAGTGTGCTCACAGGGGGCGTTTAGCATTAAGGACGGTGGTTACGGAAGGTATTTCACTGGCCTAATACTGGCCTAACATTCATAGTGAATGCCAACCCCTACCAGCTGTGCCACCACGTCCTAACAACTAATTGATACTAGCGATATTCTGGTTAACAGAGCACCCAATAAAGAGGTTGACCAACCTGCTCGTGCCACCAATACCAGTACTTGGCCCGAACAGGCTATCCTCTGTACGGACCACTAGCACATGGTTCCAAGTGAAAACAGTACATATATTATATTCCACTACAAACATCAGCCTTCCACCTTAGTTTTAAAGAGTGTCACATCCCACCCTTTTCTGTAATTGTATGTTTTTATCTCGCAGTTCTTAAATGTAATAATAAAAGTTAGATTTTATTCTTTTCCTATCTTGGTGCACCGACACAGGACATCCTTTCTTTGTTTTCTTTATCCATAATACATAATGGACATTACGGTGTGTGGCTTAACATGTAATGGGCATTATGGTGCACATTTTTAAAGTGCGTATTTCTCATGCAATGCCCCTGTTTATGAAGCATATTGTTTGTTATAGTGTGTATTTTGGCTCAATCCACGTGGCAAAATGTGAATTTTGATTTAATCTGTGTGGCATAACGTGAATTTTGACTCAATCCTTGTGCCATAGTGTGAATCTTAACTCATTCCATGTGGCATAATTTGTAAGAGGCAAGTACAGTATAAGGGGGTTACTATTGTGTTGCATGATTTGTATAAGGGGTGTATGGTGTGTTAAACTAAGGTGACCACATAAAAGGTGCTGAAATGTTGTCTACCAAGTTTTGGCTTTCAGTTTTTTTTTATGACTGGAGTGCCGCCTCACCCCGCAAGTATGTTAGGCCATTGGCATCCTGTGGGTGCACCTTTGGAGGGCACCTGCCAATACGGGAAACGGTAATCTGTCAGACCACAATTAGGTCGACAGTCATTAGGTCGACCCCGGAAGGTCGACTGGCCCCAAGGTCGACAGGGTTAAAGGTCGACATGGGTCAAGGTCGACATGACTTAAGGTCGACATGGCCCAATGCCGACATGGGTTTAGGTCGACAGTTATTAGGTCGAAATAGGTTCTTTACTGTTATTTGAGCCGACGTGCCGACAGGCAGTATTTCATGCCCTACCATCCACTAGGGCGTGGTGGGAGAGTAAAATAGTGTGCCCGAAGCATAGCGAGCGATGCAAGGGGCTAAGGTTCAACTCCAACTGTGTCCATGTCGACTGTGTCGACATTCGGGTCAAAACACAGTGAAAAACTCATGTCGACCTAATGACTGTTGACCTAAACCCATGTCGACCTTGGGCCATGTCGACCTTAAATCAGGTCGACCTTGACCGATGTCAACCTTTAACCCTGTCGACCTTGGGGCCAGTCGACCTTCCGGGGTCGACCTAATGACTGTATACCTAAGTCTGGTCTGACAGATGTACCGCTTCCGCCAATACTGTATCTCCCTGCATTTTTCCTATGCCAGCCCCCTGCTTTTTCCAGGCATATATAATTAGTTGAAAGTATTTACACAAATAGAGACACACCCATGAGCAGACCACCTAAACACTGGTCATGCCCCCCACATTATTAGGTGCTGGCCACAACCCCTTTTATTGCGCATAATAGGCCCTTGATAATTTTCAGCTCCAGGCCCATTTAGACCCTAATCTGGCACTGTTTATCACAGTATATAATTCCAGTCTGCTGTTGCCGCTGGCTACCAGTATTATTTATCACAGTATATAAAAATCCAGTCTGCTGTTTCCACTGGCTACCAGTATTTATCGTAGTATATAATTCCAGCCTGTTGCCACTGGCTACCAGTATTTATTGCAGTATATAATTCCAATCTGCTGTTTCCACTGGCTACCAGTACTATCAGTCCAGGGGTGCCCACATGTGTGCTGTATCAATCCAGGGGTGCCCACATGTGTGCTGTATTTGTCCAGGGGTGCCCACATGTGTCCTGTATCAGTCCTGGGGTGCCCGCATGTGTGCCGTATAATTCCAGGGGTGCCCCATGTGTCCCATATCAGACCAGGGGAGCTGCCCTTTTTTTTAATGAAAATAAAATTAAGGTGTTTTTTTTTTTTTTTACTGCAAGGGCTGTTAAATGCGCTGTAGTCCAGGGGGTGAGCCAAGAGTTCTGTATAATTCATGGGGTGTTGCTAAGTAAGGTGTGCTGCTCTTTTTTATAATTAAAAGAATACACATTTTTATTTTTACTGCAGGAATTTGTCTGCCGTATAATTCCATGCCTGCCGCCATGTGTGCCGTAACAGTCCAGGGGTGCCGCCATCTGTGCCGTATAATTCCATGTGTGCTGTATCAGGTCAGGGGTGCCACCATCTGTGCCGTATAATTCCTGGGGTAAGCCAAGTCAAGATCAAAAATAAAGTAGCCAACCTGAGTCGACAGGAAGTGTTGACAGCTAAAACTAAAAGCTCCACAGCAGAAAAAGTCATCTGGGTCAATACATATCACTCACACAGTCCGAAAATCAACGGGATTGCCAAAAAACATTGGCCAATAGTGAAAACTGACCCAGCACTTACTGCTTTGCACTCCAAATCATTGATGAGCGCCTACAACAGGGGCAAAAATCTAAAAGATCTCCTTGTTCATAACAACATCCAGTACCTATCTGTAATGCCCTCCACTTTCCTTGGTACACCCAAATTGGGATGCTACCGCTGTTGTGGCTGTGCCACATGCAGCCATTTATTGCCAGGGGACAGTTTCCACCACCCCTATACAGGAAAACAATACAAAATCAGACATCGGCTGGGATGTACGTCCAAATATGTCATTTATTTAATCAGTTGCCCGTGCGGCCGACACTATGTCGGCAAAACAGACCGCCAATTTAAAGAGCGCGCTGCCGCACATAGGTCGGCCATCAAAGCCGCAATAGCAACTGGTAAAAGTGAGCAACCAGTGGCCCGCCATTTCAGTGAGGCACGGCATTCTGTCGCCTCACTGCGTTACAAAATCATAGACCACGTGCCACCACCCCCTAGAGGGGGCAACAGATCCCTGGCTCTGCTTCAAAAAGAGTGCAGATGGATCTACACATTGGGCACTCTGGCCCCTAGAGGGCTCAACGAGAATCTGGGCCTTAGCTGTTTTTTGTAAATCCCCATATTCCCATATCATCCCTATATCGGCTATACTATAGGATGAGTATTCTGCAGTTTCAGTGTTGTGTCGACACAGGTCGACTATGCATTAACAATAATGTTTGTGCCATAATGCAATTTGTGATTTTTGCCTCTCTTAGACTAAAGTCTTTATCTTGAGAACCCTAACATTCAGTTACCATATTACCACAGTCTGGCATGCATATTGTTTTTTAACCCTTTAACTCTTTGTTTTTTTTTTTTTTTTTTTATTTCATTATTTTTCACATTCTATATACAACATACAGCAATGAGCTAAATCATTATATTTGCACCCATGTATCCCCGTTTTTTTGACATAGGATACTCATAGTGTTTTTTCAGTTATGCACTTTCTTCTTTACATGTATACTCATTGCCTCTGTTTTTCATTGGTTCACAGTGGCGAGCACCCCTCCGTGCGCCCTGCACGTTCTTGATGGGAGTGTGACGTCATCCTTCAGCGTCTCTCCTCCAGCCGGCGCGTGCGGGATCCACGGACGGAGCCCAACACTATTTAGGTAAGCACTGTACTACTTGTCATTTGTTCTCACTACTACAGCACCTTGATAAAAAAAGCCTAAGGGCTTTTGAAACGTCGGTCACAACAGCCTCCTGTCTTTATTTTCGAGTGCCGCCCCCCCCCCCCCCACAGCATCCATTGTATACAGAGCGTCCCTGTACGCTCACCCAGGAGGGCACCGGATCTTGCCACATCAGCCACCCTCAGAGGTGACAGCGCGGAGTGCCGCCACAGTCTCCTTCTAATTAAAAGAATACACATTTTTATTTTTACTGCAGGAATTTGTCTGCCGTATAATTCCATGCCTGCCGCCATGTGTGCCGTAACAGTCCAGGGGTGCCGCCATCTGTGCCGTATAATTCCATGTGTGCTGTATCAGGTCAGGGGTGCCACCATCTGTGCCGTATAATTCCTGGGGTAAGCCAAGTCTGTCGTATAATTCATGGGGTGCTGCCAAGTGTGCTGTATTAGTCCAGGGGTGATGCTAAGCGTGCCATATCAGTCCAGGGGTGATGCTAGGTGTGCCGTATCAGACTAGGGGGGATGCTAAGTGTGCCATATCAGTCCAGGGGTGATGCTAAATGTGCCGTATCAGTCCAGGAGTGATGCTACCTTTGCCATATCAGTCCAGGGGTGATGCTAGGTGTGCCGTATCAGACTAGGGGGGATGCTAAGTGTGCCAAATCAGTCCAGGGGTGATGCTACCTGTGCCATATCAGCCCAGGGGTAATTCTAGGTGTGCAGTATCAGCCTAGAGGGTATGCTAAGTGTGCCATATCAGTCTAGTGTTTGTGCCGCACACTTGTGTGGCTTATCATAGTTATCCAGCTACCTCGGTGCAACCTTTTGCCCTAAAAACAATATTGTAAGGTGTGAGCTGTTCAGAATAGACTGTAAATGAGTGGAAATGAATGTTATTGAGGTTAATATAGCGTAGAGCAAAAAAAAAAAAAAAATCTGCGATTTTAGCAGTTTTTATGCTTTTTTAACAAAAAAATCAGAACCCAAAACCCAAGAAATGCACTTAGGAGGTGTTTTGGCAAAACCCATTAGAACCCAAAACCTCAAGGTAATCAGAACCCAAAAGGTGGGCCAATAGGTTAGCATGTTGTATGGGCTGATCAGGTGTATTGGTGTAAATTGCATTCCGGTTGGCCGCAAATACGCACATGACCTAACCCGGAAATCGCACTTTTATGGCGTATTACATCGACTCAATTCGCACCTTATTGCCATCTATCGCCATCTATCGCACTTTTCAGGCGGCTTTGCGCCAGCCATTTAATACGCGATTTCTGGAAAAAAATGTGATTTAAAAAAATGGCGATACACGGCGATTTGAGTTAAAATCGCATTTTCTGAAAAACGGTCAACACAATAAATCTCGCCCCCTATGTCAGGTAAATCTATTTCAATTAAACACTATCTAACATGTAGTTCATCTTTTATAGTCTATCTTATCACTTGTCCCTGCAGTAAATGCTATGTGGGCAAGACTGAGAGAACTTTTAAAGAGCGCATGGTTGCACATCGCAGTGCAATTAAATTGGCAATTGAAAAGGGCCACAGTTAACAGCCTGTGGCCCGACATTCAGTGCCAGATTAGGGTCTAAATGGGCCTGGAGCTGAAAATTATCAAGGGCCTATTATGCGCAATAAAAGGGGTTGTGGCCAGCACCTAATAATGTGGGGGGCATGACCAGTGTTTAGGTGGTCTGCTCATGGGTGTGTCTCTATTTGTGTAAATACTTTCAACTAATTATATATGCCTGGAAAAAGCAGGGGGCTGGCATAGGAAAAATGCAGGGAGATACAGTATTGGCGGAAGCGGTACATCTGTCAGACCAGACTTAGGTATACAGTCATTAGGTCGACCCCGGAAGGTCGACTGGCCCCAAGGTCGACAGGGTTAAAGGTTGACATCGGTCAAGGTCGACCTGATTTAAGGTCGACATGGCCCAAGGTCGACATGGGTTTAGGTCAACAGTCATTAGGTCGACATGAGTTTTTCACTGTGTTTTGACCCGAATGTCGACACAGTCGACATGGACACAGTTGGAGTTGAACCTTAGCCCCTTGCATCGCTCGCTATGCTTCGGGCACACTATTTTACTCTCCCACCACGCCCTAGTGGATGGTAGGGCATGAAATACTGCCTGTCGGCACGTCGGCTCAAATAACAGTAAAGAACCTATTTCGACCTAATAACTGTCGACCTAAACCCATGTCGGCATTGGGCCATGTCGACCTTAAGTCATGTCGACCTTGACCCATGTCGACCTTTAACCCTGTCGACCTTGGGGCCAGTCGACCTTCCGGGGTCGACCTAATGACTGTCGACCTAATTGTGGTCTGACAGATTACCGTTTCCCGTATTGGCAGGTGCCCTCCAAAGGTGCACCCACAGGATGCCAATGGCCTAACATACTTGCGGGGTGAGGCGGCACTCCAGTCATAAAAAAAAACTGAAAGCCAAAACTTGGTAGACAACATTTCAGCACCTTTTATGTGGTCACCTTAGTTTAACACACCATACACCCCTTATACAAATCATGCAACACAATAGTAACCCCCTTATACTGTACTTGCCTCTTACAAATTATGCCACATGGAATGAGTTAAGATTCACACTATGGCACAAGGATTGAGTCAAAATTCACGTTATGCCACACAGATTAAATCAAAATTCACATTTTGCCACGTGGATTGAGCCAAAATACACACTATAACAAACAATATGCTTCATAAACAGGGGCATTGCATGAGAAATACGCACTTTAAAAATGTGCACCATAATGCCCATTACATGTTAAGCCACACACCGTAATGTCCATTATGTATTATGGATAAAGAAAACAAAGAAAGGATGTCCTGTGTCGGTGCACCAAGATAGGAAAAGAATAAAATCTAACTTTTATTATTACATTTAAGAACTGCGAGATAAAAACATACAATTACAGAAAAGGGTGGGATGTGACACTCTTTAAAACTAAGGTGGAAGGCTGATGTTTGTAGTGGAATATAATATATGTACTGTTTTCACTTGGAACCATGTGCTAGTGGTCCATACAGAGGATAGCCTGTTCGGGCCAAGTACTGGTATTGGTGGCACGAGCAGGTTGGTCAACCTCTTTATTGGGTGCTCTGTTAACCAGAATATCGCTAGTATCAATTAGTTGTTAGGACGTGGTGGCACAGCTGGTAGGGGTTGGCATTCACTATGAATGTTAGGCCAGTATTAGGCCAGTGAAATACCTTCCGTAACCACCGTCCTTAATGCTAAACGCTCCCTGTGAGCACACTCTGTCAGATCGCAACTTTTGCTCCCATTGGCTGCAACGCTTGCCTAGTAAGGGAGTCTATGTGCTGTTCTGGAGGGGCCCAGGATTGTTTCACTGTGCCAGTCCAGTGGAGTCGCCTCCAAAAGGACCTAGCTGGTGGCAGTAAAAGCCCTTAGAAGGGCTAAGGCGATAGCGCACAGGTTCAACAATAAATGCATCAATATGAAAATAAACAAACAACTACAATCATCTGCCCACGCATAGCTAGCCGGCACGCGCTTCGCAGATTTCAGCTTCCTCAGGGCCAACCTGCCTGAGTGACTACAAGGGTTTATATACCATAAGTGCTATAGTATGCTCCAATCACGGGGTGTCTCAGTGGACGAGCCCCTGGGAGGTTTGGCGGGAAAAATACACCCTATCATACAGCCCGCTATCTGGCCGGCCCCTGTATGGTGTCCCAAATGTTCAAGCATTGCGTCACGTAGTCATAGTTACCGCTGTCTCGTGTGCCCCGAGATGGGCGCACCTCTGACGTGCATCTGTACTGTTAGTGCGGTTGTCATGGTTGCCATGCAGAGTGTATTCAGAGGCGGGCACATCTATGACGTGCGCCCGCTCTGGTCCACTCGCATTACTCTACGTGTAATGTTGTCTCTTGGTTGTCATGGTTACCCCTCGGTATCTTGTTACGTGGTGTGCCGGAGCAACTCTGTCGTGCGTCCACTCCAATCAAATCACGTTCTTTTGTGTAGCGTCGGGTTCCCATGGTTACATTATCCGGCTTGTTGTGAAACGCCACCTTATCGCTAACACACACTCCAGGTCAAAAACTACTCCTTATATTTTTCTCATAATACTTATATTATCCCAAAATCCGTCCTGATGAGTTAAGGAAACAAAATACCATTCTATAATATTACTAAGGTAAGTGAGGTGAGAGAATACTCTCTGAATACATAGTGTGAATGAGCACATTGGTGATCCTGATATAAAGGACAAGGTGTGTGCCCTTATATTGGTAGAATACATGTGACAATAAAAGAAAAAACGTCAATCATGTGTCTAATGGTGTGACTTATTCTACTGTCACCACCAACTATATATGTGATGAGGCGTCTCGAATAAATGGATGCCTGCCCAGGTAAGTGAAAACAAGTGTTACACGGCAAAATACAACATTATTAACAACTGTGAAAAACGGTGCTAGGTATATAGCCAAGTGTATGTGATCAGTGTCAGTGACTGGTATTGACAATACCACACTTCATACGTTGGATCATAAAGATACGGATCACAATCATTAGGAAGAATAAACAAAGAAAATCTGGGTTGAAAGCCTACGGTATGCTAAGAGTCAAAATTGGGATTAGAAGAGGTAAAATGGATATGGAGCTACTGAGACAGGAAACCAGACTCATCTTTTTGATGGGTACCATGTCACCAGAAGGCCTCAATGAGGAAAATAGCTACTCAGCATACCTATAATCTTTGATTAATCTTTCAGGAAATGCATCAATATATCTTCATTCATGTACCATGCATCTTTTATTATGTATGTCAAAACACCGACCTTCCCATGACACAATACCATTGTGATACTTCATTTTATTTAGAAATGGTAACCTCTGAACCCTAACATACCTTATCTCACCTTTTTCGTGCATATGTAAACTTTATGGCACACCTGTCACATTACTCTCCTCCTCAGATATTCCACCTTTTTCAGACAACTTTCAGATCCTAACACACCTCATTTTTCTTCTCTCATACTTACATTGCAGTTTACTTTGCCACATGATTCTTCGGTTTAGACACCTGTCCTCACAGACAGCATATTAAAATATAATTTTCTTTGTTTATTCTTCCTAATGATTGTGATCCGTATCTTTATGATCCAACGTGTGAAGTGTGGTATTGTCAATACCAGTCACTGACACTGATCACATACACTTGGCTATATACCTAGCACCGTTTTTCACAGTTGTTATTAATGTTGTATTTTGCCGTGTAACACTTGTTTTCACTTACCTGGGCAGGCATCCATTTATTCGAGACGCCTCATCACATATATAGTTGGTGGTGACAGTAGAATAAGTCACACCATTAGACACATGATTGACGTTTTTTATTTTATTGTCACATGTATTCTACCAATATAAGGGCACACACCTTGTCCTTTATATCAGGATCACCAATGTGCTCATTCACACTATGTATTCAGAGAGTATTCTCTCACCTCACTTACCTTAGTAATATTATAGAATGGTATTTTGTTTCCTTAACTCATCAGGACGGTTTTTGGGATAATATAAGTATTATGAGAATAATATAAGGAGTAGTTTTTGACCTGGAATGTGTGTTAGTGATAAGGTGGCGTTTCACAACAAGCCGGATAATGTAACCATGGGAACCCGACGCTACACAAAAGAACGTGATTTGATTGGAGCGGACGCACGACAGAGTTGCGCCGGCACACCACGTAACAAGATACCGAGGGGTAACCATGACAACCAAGAGACAACATTACACGTAGAGTAATGCGAGTGGACCAGAGCGGGCGCACGTCATAGATGTGCCCGTCTCTGAATACACTCTGCATGGCAACCATGACAACCGCACTAACAGTACAGATGCACGTCAGAGGTGCGCCCGTCTCGGGCACACGAGACAGCGGTAACTATGACTACGTGATGCAATGCTTGAACATTTGGGACACCATACAGGGGCCGGCCAGATAGCGGGCTGTATGATAGGATGTATTTTTCCCGCCAAACCTCCCGGGGGCTCGTCCACTGAGACACCCCGTGATTGGAGCATACTATAGCACTTATGGTATATAAACCCTTGTAGTCACTCAGGCAGGTTGGCCCTGAGGAAGATGAAATCTGCGAAGCGCGTGCCGGCTAGCGGTGCGCGGGCAGATGATTGTAGTTGTTTGTTTATTTTCATATTGATGCATTTATTGTTGAACCTGTGCGCTATCGCCTTAGCCCTTCTAAGGGCTTTCACTGCCACCAGCTAGGTCCTTTTGGAGGCGACTCCACTGGACTGGCACAGTGAAACAATCCTGGGGCCCTCCAGAACAGCACATAGACTCCCTTACTAGGCAAGCGTTGCAGCCAATGGGAGCAAAAGTTGCGATCTGACAGAGTGTGCTCACAGGGGGCGTTTAGCATTAAGGACGGTGGTTACGGAAGGTATTTCACTGGCCTAATATTCATAGTGAATGCCAACCCCTACCAGCTGTGCCACCACGTCCTAACAACTCATTGATACTAGCGATATTCTGGTTAACAGAGCACCCAATAAAGAGGTTGACCAACCTGCTCGTGCCACCAATACCAGTACTTGGCCCGAACAGGCTATCCTCTGTACGGACCACTAGCACATGGTTCCAAGTGAAAACAGTACATATATTATATTCCACTACAAACATCAGCCTTCCACCTTAGTTTTAAAGAGTGTCACATCCCACCCTTTTCTGTAATTGTATGTTTTTATCTCGCAGTTCTTAAATGTAATAATAAAAGTTAGATTTTATTCTTTTCCTATCTTGGTGCACCGACACAGGACATCCTTTCTTTGTTTTCTTTATCTGTTCAACTCATGTCCGAGGTAGCACACCCCCATATGCACTACTGAATTGTCCTGAACATTGTAATTCAGGGGGTCCTCTCTGTATATTATTGTGTCTTGTGCGACCCACGAAACCTCTCCCATCCCTCCCATTATGTATTATGCCAAAAACCATAATGCCTATTAAAAATTATGCTACATAAGTGCTGCTTACCTATATGCTCTTTGCCAGGGGTTCCATGCTCAGTGTCATGTGGGATTGCATGCTCATTGCTAAGGGGGAATACATGCTTGCGGTAACTGGGGGACAGCCACCACAGGGCAGAAATGACAGCCATTGACAGTCGGGCAGAGAGCAGGGGGCTGCCCGGCTGTATTCAGAGCAATGCAGGTCTCGGCTATTTGAAAGAACCAGAAAATGCAGGGATTTACCCGCCTGGGCCCTTTTACACCAGCCTAGTCCCTGCATTTTCTGGTGTGTGGAGGAGATAAAACTACCCCTCCCCCCTTAAAACAACCAGCTTTATCTTCAGAACCAACTGACCCATTTACATTTCGGCTTTAAATGATTTTCAAATTATTTTGGTCCTGTGAAACTGGGCCGTTTGGTTTCAGTGAAATCTGTCCTCAAAAAACAGGAACAGCCATGAAATTACAATTAAGAAATTAAAAAGATCGGTTTACCCGCAATATCTCTAGAACCAATGAACCCATATGGACCAGCCTGGTATCAGATTAGAGGCTCAGCTATTTGGGTTAGACTGAGATCAACCTCGAGCTTCTGTGATGCCGTTGGAACAGGGTGGGGGTCGGAATTAGCGGGTCCCATGTGGTAAATATTGGGAAATTGTTCCAGTTTTGCCTGACGGTATCTCCGGTTCCCGGGGGCTAGCGACACAGGGCCGGACTCGTTGGAAAGCCCTGGCCCTCAACTATAAAATGGGCCTATTTGGAGAGTTGGCCTGGAGCTGTAGCTCCATCAGGCCCATTGTTAATCCGGCTCTGCCGACATTTCATGGAAGCCAGGCACTCTTTAAGTTCTCTTAGGTACCGTATTATTGATCATGTACCCCCTAATGTTAGTGGAGGTGATCGAGCGAGAAAACTCCTTCAACTGGAGTGTAAGTGGATACACCATTTGAAGACATTGTCTCGGTTTGGGTTTAATAAGAGCCTAGGGTTAAATGCCTTTTTATAGAACGGCAAAGTGATTACA
This sequence comes from Crinia signifera, assembly GCF_055691185.1. NCBI lineage: Eukaryota > Metazoa > Chordata > Amphibia > Anura > Myobatrachidae > Crinia > Crinia signifera. The sequence continues at coordinate 182,700,125 of NC_139218.1, forward strand.
TGTTAGCCCGGTAACTTTTTTTTTTCCTATTAACAGGTTCATCCTCCCTTGACCAGTAGGGGTCGCCTGGACCTAATGCATTGAGATCAGCTAAAAAATAGTGTGCTAACAAAGATTTGACATGACAGATACTGCATTGTTGTAATGTATTTATATTTTTTCTATCTTGCTTAATAGATGTTTTTTTTTGTTAGAAGTGCAATGTGATTGATTGTTTTTTCTTTTTGTATGTAATCTTGTGGCAATCAATTTGCATTTTTGTCTGTAGTAATACAGACTCACTATGCATCACCTGATCACAACAGGTGTCTTAATTAAAGTCCTTCACACCCCAATTGGGGGAGGGATTGATTTCACAGGAATGTGGCTATAAATACTGTGTATGTATGTAACTTTTTATCCTGATGACGAGATTAAATCCCGAAAGATCTTGAACCCTGTGTGTGGTCTTTTGTTTCTCCAAGACGACCAAGTGCCGCCTATTTTCTTCAATACATATGCCAGCCTGGAAACAGCCTGCAGCAGACGAAGGCACGGGGTGCGCATTGTGTTATTAAGCAGTGGAGTGCTGGCTTCATCTTCTGAATATATATACACACACACACACACACACACACACACATATATATATATATATATATATATATATATATTATACACATACATATACATACATATATACATACAGGGGCGTCAACAGCAGTGTAGACCCCTGGGCATAGCAATGTATTGGGGCCCCTACCAATCCTCCAGCAGTAGGGGTGGGGTAAACATTGATGCCCCGCGGGTGGTAGGGGTTATTATATCAACCGCTAAGCATGTAGGGCCTGGATTAGTAATTTCCACTAATTACCCCTTTACTGCACATATGGTGGGAGATGGGGTGGGAGAATGGGGCATTGGGCTGAATGAAGGGGCCCTGATACATAACTTCCAGGGTGGTGGAGGATGTTTAATATTCAGAGGAGGGGTGTATAGTGGAGTGGGCTTATTATCCATAATTTTCTGGTGAGAGGACAGCTTGCTTGACTGAAGATATTTCCAATTCCCAGAAATAGATTTTTTAGATTTTAATGGAATTAAAAACTAGAGAATCCCACCTACCAAATAATATTGGGGACAAGAGTATCACAGTTCAGAAGGCAGAGCAATCTGCCAACGAGTATATAAAACTACATACCAGGTGTGTGGAGCTGGAGCAGATACCAGCTGCTGGAAGGCAGATATCTCTGGTTTTCGGAAACGTAGAGACAAGCTTTTGGAATATATCCTCAGAAAAAGTCAGACAGAACCTGAAATATCTGACTGGCAAGAGCAATTAATAGGCTTGGATGGGGACCACTGCTTTGAAGTCAGATATCTCCGGTTCCCAAGGGCCAATTTTTAAAATTCTTGCACCCATGGAAAGAGGGGATCCTCAGCTTTCAGCTTAGAGCCCTTAAACTCCTGAGGGGTTTCTGGGTACTCAGAACCCCCCCCCCCCTGCGTGCGCTACTGCAATTGCCCATTTACATATGGTATGCAGTAATGGTTAAATGTGCAGGAGTGCAATAAATCAATTTTATGTGTGTGTACAAAACTGCTTTGAAGTCAGATATCTCCGGTTCCCAAGGGTCGATTTATAAAATTCTTGTACCCATGGAAAGAGGGGACCATCAGCTTTCAGCCTAGTGCTACTGCCAGGGGGAGCCCGAGACATTCTCTCCTGGTTGGTAACCCGGAGTGACAAATCCTGAACCATTTGTGTTAAACCCATAATCTGAGCGGGGCAATGGGATTCATGATGAGGATCTTCCACAACTACGAGCACCCGCGGACAAAACAGGTATATTAAATAAATCAAATTTATATAATCTTTTTGGACGGTGATAATGTAACGTGCATGGTTGTGTGCGAGCAGTGGTGGTGGGCAGAGCCTTCAGTCGGGACCGCTGTTTAGAACGGCCACGGCAATACCCTACTCTAACTCTATTGACTGTCCCGGGCAGGTGACCGTAGGTTGAGAGGTGCTAGGCTTCTCCTTTAGTCGCCGCTTTCAATGTTTTAAGTCCACTCCAACCCTGATGCAACCAGGTTTTTGGATGGTACAAACCTACGGCAACTGTCAGGGACAGGACCAAGAGGACGATCTAACTAATAGGGTCTATCTGGACTAAACACGTTGACTAATGGCACCAGGCCAAGGACGGGGATTGTGACCGAGTCACAGGCACCGGACAAGGTAATAACGGGGTGCCACCAAACGAAACACACGCCAACATAAAACAGTATGCTAACAGTAACGGTACCCCCAAAACAGGCGTGAGCCCACTACTGTGGGCCTCTCCGAATCACGTAGAGAAGGACTAAGATAATAAATAACTTAGGATAAGGGGCAGCTTGCCCACAGAAATAAAAGATAAGGAACCAGGCTCCACTGAAGCACTTACGTGACTGGACCGAACCCTCTGGCAGCACCAGATGGTAACGTGAACGCCAGGGGTGACTTGGCAGGACTGGGTGGATATACGGCGACCAAGATGGAACCGGATCAAGACTGGACCAGGACTGGACCAATACGGGACCTGACTACGACTGAAAAATGACCGCAGCAAGATGGAAGCTGGACAACGGCTGAACCACGGCTGGACGGTGACAAGACCATGACTGGAGAACGGCTGAACCATGGCTGGAGCGCAGCTGGAACAGCCTAAAAGCACAGGGACACAGCAGACAGGGACAACAGAGTTCTGCAGGCACACTGCAGGGAACAATATAATCGGGGGTCTGAGCTGGGCCAGCTCCCTTAAAAGGTATACACTGGCCAATCAGCCCCCACCACCGGACCAGGCCCCCAGTAATTATACATTTAAATCAGGCGGCCGAGCGCGCACCACCTGGCATCCCCTGGTTACTAAGCAACTTCCGGGCGACGCGGCCTGCATAGTACTCCTGTCCCCTGGCCAGGCAGACATACTGCTGGCTGCCCAGACACCGCCAGGCGGAAGTGCCCAAACCACCCTTCTAAGGGCGCCAGGACAAAGCCACAGTGATGCTGCGGTGATGCCGCAGCAGCATTGTCAGCGCTGCTGACAATGGGGACCATATAAAAAAGATATAAAATCCAATATGGCATAGTACAATCATACATCTAATTAATACAATAATACATCTATTAATACAATGACAATTTAAAAAAAAACTCCAAATAAGTCTTGTAAATGATACAGATGGGAGTTTAAAGGATGTCAGTGGGTATAAGCGCCTGTAAGATGGTCTTTGTGAGGTGTCACGGGTTCTCCAAAAAACTCACCTCCAGGAAGATTTACAGGCACACTAGCACTGGAACTCTCTTCTCTAACACCTAGCAGTGTGGGTGGGGGGCAGGGGATGGTGGCGACTGGCTGTGCCCATGGGAATGCCCAGCATTTCATGGGTGTTCCCATGAAAAGTCTGGGCGTTTCCATGTTAATTCGGCGATAGTGCGGGATGTGGGCAGCTGATGTCACCGGATGTCAGCTGCCCACCCGCTTCCCGTACAGGCAGCCCACAGATCTAAGGCACAAAAGAGTGTTTTAGATTTGTGTGCACTTCATTCGATAAACATCCATTCTCACACTTGTGGGGGATCTCATTGTGCGAGGGGGGGGGGTGTTCATGCAGGCGACAGGAGGCGTTTAAACCACACACAAAGCTACAAGTGTGAACCTGAATAACCTACTTCATTTGAATTCTGGAGGAATAATTAAGCCAGCACTAACAACTCTAAGTATGTGCTTATTAGAAACCAATATCACACGGTCACTGGCGCACGTTGGTATGGAAAATGCTATCTTGTAGATCGATTAAATAAATATGAGAACAGCAATTAACCTCTGGATTCTGGAAAGATTCTGGCAAAACACATTTAACTGATTATTATTTTTTTATATTTCTTTATTTATTTATTGCTTCGGTACTTATATGTTAGTTGGGCGCCCACTATAGTTAGAACGCTCATACCTCCACTATCCATGTTGGCATGGAGTTGTTTTTATATAGTGTAGCCATCGCAGCGAGCCACCGAGCTCGAAGCCTGGCGAGCGTAGCAAGTCCCACGAGGGGATGCGGAGAACTAAGCAAATAGCTTAGTGGGCGCCCAACTAACATATAAGTACCATTATATCAAGTTCAAACCTATTGCAAAAACTAAAACAAACTGTTCCATAAAAAAATCTTAAAACATTTATCTCAAGCAAGAAACTTTTTGTTTACTGCTATAATCTTATTGTGTGAAAGCTGTCTAAGTTTTATTTTTACCCAAATCCATCAATATAATAATCCGGCCTTATCTATACATATGTCTAGTGTCCATGAGTCTCTGAAACACTGCCATCTGCTGGCAGAGAGTGAAGCTACATCTCTTTCTCACACATGCACAAATACAGAAGGTAGCTTTTGCTTCGAGCGGGCTTACTAGTTCAAAATACATGTTTTGGAGCAGCGAGTCACATTCCAGCACACCTTGAACAGTGTTCAGGGGAAAAAAATTTATTTGATGTCAAGCTTGGTTTTTAAAACACAAATACTTTACATGTGTATTATTTTAGTTTCCCCTCAGGGATGCTGACGTTCTTACAAAAATACATCATTTAATAGGTAACAGGTTATGATGGTAAGACTGCTTGAGGGAAAGTGACCATTTACAAAGACACTCCCTGGAATGTAATAGATGTAATAGATGTAATAGATTTAATGAAATTCCGTCTTACTTATGGAAGAACCCTGTTTATCTGTAATTATTCTATTGTAAATCTTTTTTAACTATGTTTCCACCCAACAGTAGAATAGGTGTTGTATGTTCTAAAATACTGCATTGTCACCTTAATTTTACTTTTAACATTTACATTTTGAAAAGCTTCACTAAATTAGGTCTGACGCAAAAATAGGGTATTCAGGAGTAAAACTGCAGTAGACAATGTAAGGTGGTTGCCTCCAGGTGCTGAAATGTTCTAGATGTTGCCTTAAGTTCTCCAGAGCAGGAATAAGCATTCAGTCCTCTCGGAGGGCCACTACCCTGGACTCCAGGCCTACCCTAGCAAAGTATCTCCAGCAAGCAAACTATACCACTGTGCATAAAGGGGGGAGTTGCAAAGTCCCCCCCACACGCGTGACCTGCTGCATCTGCTGAGGCTGTGCAATAAGAAAATTGCTAATTAGCAATAGGTAGTGTTTCTACTGAAGGGTTGCAGGTGAAAGCAGGGGAAGGAAAGCGTGGGTCTGGGTCGGAGGACCAAGGATTTAATCAATGATGTTCTATACTACATTCAGACACCATACTCATGGAGCCATTTGGTCCTGTACAAATCAAATGTGCTCCAGGTGAGGCTTGAACTCACAACATTAGCATTGTTCTACAGGTATTTTGTGCATGCCGACAGACAGATTGTGCCACTAGAGCATAGTTTGTGTCTGGTTGATCTAGCTGGAGTGTTGGAAGTAAACAATGTTTTTTTTGGGGGGTTCAGTCGCACTAGGCCTTAAGAGTTGAATTATAGATAGATGTATAAGGCCCCCTGTAAGTACAAATAGTCTTGATTGGATGTCAATCAGTAATCAGGGGTGTGGTACCACGGACATGTGATCACAGAGAGGTTGGGGGAATGGTATAGTTTGTCCCATTTGTGGTGCATCTACAAGAAAAATTTACTACACAATAAAATTTACCTTTTAATGGGTTTATCTTAAAACTGCGAAATATGACGAACTACATTTAACATTTAACAATGTGAAGACAGTGCATATTAAAAGATGCACGTACGGTGTCTGCATGTACTGTATTTGTCTCCTAGCCTCTGGGATCTCTTGGATAAATTATAGATACTGTAGTTGTCAGCTATTATCCCTTTTGCCCTTTTATTAGTAATGGCTACAATTACCTATATTCTCAATCTATTGTTGACTGGATATTGCTACAATTCCAATGATCAAGGATCCAGTCTGTATTAAAGGTTTTTAATTCAGATGATGGAGACAGTGGGAAATGTCAGTTACTATATTGGGGTTGGATTTAATTATCAGTGATTTTTTCGTGATTTTTTTCGGATATCCCAAGATTGCCAAATCTCCTAGTGTGTATGCTATGAGAGCAGTTTCTCAGTTGTGCTGCATCAATTTGTAGGAAGACCATCTTTGATTTAGCCAATTTATGGTCCAGTGGCTATAAATCGGGCCCTTTATCGCTACAGATTCAAATACAAGCCAATCCCATTACGTGTCACCTCAGTAATGTTTGAATCGGGTGTAGTGGCATATATGATCTATGGTTGAGGGCTATTGAGCCTCATAATCCGATTTGTGATGGTGTAGCCTCCTATTATTAAATTTACCAACTGGCTGAACACATTCATAGGATACTATCACGTTTTGTGAGCTTGGTGAAGGACCAGCCGGAGTATAACGGAGGCTAGGTGCTTTGATGTAGGGCTGTTGCATGAACGACAGAGTGGAGTGAAGCAATTGGATAAAATTAAACCTTTTTTAATGAAAGATACTGCGGCACAAATAAATGGATGATGGCACAATAAAATAACTGTAGATATTGGTTGAATGACAAATAAGACAATAATGATACTTTGTTGAAGAAGCTTGAAGATGATAACGAATGAAGAAGTTATTGGAGAATTTGATGATTGACGAATAATAATAAGATGATTGAAATAATATGAAGTCAATGGAAGGATCTTGCTGAATGAGGTCGTGGCTGCTAGGATACCAGAGATACTGGCCACGGATATTGACCGTCAGGAATTGAAGGAGGAAGATGACACCTTTCGGGTGTTTAACCTTGTCCTTATCCTTAGAGGCGGCAAAGAAAGTTCCGTGGTAGAATATGGTGAAGGTAGTGGACGACCAGCAGGAATGGATAATGATAAGACTTCACCCAGAGGTTAGAGGAGTCAGCCTGCAGCGGAGACTGCAGGAATTGTCAGGGATGCACGGAGATGCTATCTGGTGGACAACATTGTACTGACTGCCGGTCTGGCCCGGCTAGTCAGTATTTAAGTGCTGAGCGAGATGGTGATTGGCCGCAGGACTGACATCACGGCTGGAGCTGCAAAGTATAGGCTCTGGGAACCAACAAGATGGCCGCCGTCTATGGTGGCGACACAAACCAGCCGGCGAGGAAAACTACGCGCTTCCCAGCCTGAGGCCTAGAAGGACGCGGACACCATAATGGCGGATTGCGCCTCACGCTCCCCGGAGCCAGGGCACTGTACACCCGAACTGATACCCAGCAAAGGGACATGGAGCCCGGTGGGTGACAGCGTGACAGAATGACACAGGTCGGCGCCGGCATCAGAGGCGGAGGTGAGCGCCAGAGCAGAAGGCATAGCACCAGGGCACTGCAGGTCTAAAACAGCACAGGGAGCAAGAGTAGCTGCAATGGTGGCCATGACAGCACCCCCTCTTTTACGAGTGGCCCCAGGACATTTTTGGGTTTAGCTGGAAATTTTTTATGAAAGTCCCAAATGAAATGAATTTGGAATTCTTAAGTAATAAGGTAATTTAAATTTATAGGCAACTGGATTGATGATCTGTATTATCGGAAAGGGACCGATAAAAGGAGGCGCAAACTTCATTGAAGGTACACAAAGACGAATATTGCGAGTGGACAGCCATACCTTACATTATACCAATGTGGGAATAGATCTTCTTCTTCTATCAGCAAATTTTTTGTATTTCTGTGAAGCTTTCAGTAATGAACTCCTGACTTTCTTCCAATGCTGACGAAGTTGGCGAAGAGTCAAAGCTACCGCTGGGACAAATGTCGAAGGTAGTTTTTGGAAGTCAGGGACCCTAGACTGGAAGCCATAATTAATAAAAAATGGTGTAAAAGAGGAAGATGAATGGAATTGATTATTGTGATTGAACTCGGCCCATGGTAACACCTCGACCCAATCATCCTGAGAGGATGAGACGTGCAAATGTAAGAAAGTCTCTACATCTTGATTAACTCTCTCCGTTTGGCCATTAGATTGAGGATGGTAGGCTGTGCTGAAGTTGAGTTGGATCTTGAGAATTTTACATAGAGCTCGCCAGAATTTTGCAACGAACTGTACCCCACGATCTGAAACTATTTCTTCAGGGAGTCCATGGGTTCTGAAGATCTCTTTGATGAAAAGATTTGCTAATTTAGGAGCTGATGGTAATCCATGGAGTGGTATGAAATTAGCCATTTTATAGAATCGATCTATGACCACCCAAATGGTGGTATGACCCTCTGATGATGGGAGGTCGGTGATGAAGTCCATCGATATATGAGTCCAAGGACCCTGAGGAATGGAGAGTGGCATCAATGGACCAACTGGAGCTGAATGGGAAGACTTGTGTTGAGCACAAAGAGGACAGGAAGCAATATACTCTTTGACATTTTTTTTCAAGGCAGGCCACCAGTACCGTCGGGACAGAAATTTGCAGGTCTTCTGGATCCCCGGATGACCGGAGAATTTGGAATCATGAGCCCAACGTAATATTTATTTCCTGGAACCTGGTTTGACAAAGGTTTTACCTGGGGGAATTGTCACCTGTATAGTTTTTGCAGAAAAAGCAAGAGGATTAATAATAGGACTTCCCTCATAAGGTTTGGATTCCTCTTCAGTCTCCCATGATCTGGACAGAGCATCTGCTTTGTGATTCTTTACTCCAGGACTTAAGGACAATTTAAAATTGAATCTAGAAAAGAATAATGCCCATCTGGCTTGTCGAGGATTTAGACACTGAGCATTCTTTAAATATAGCAAGTTCTTGTGATCAGTGATGATGTTTATGATGTGAGCTGCCCGCTCGAGCAGATATCGCCACTCTTCTAAAGCCATCTTGATCACTAATAGTTCTTGATCCCCAATGGCATCGTTTTGTTCAGCTGGGGAAAACTTTTTGGAAAAGAAGCCACATGGATGTGAAAGTCCGTCAGAACTTGTCTGGGAGAGAACAGCCCCTACGCCAATAGCAGAGGCGTCGACCTGCAGAGTGAAGGGTAAACTGATGTCTGGTTGGGCCGGGACTGGCGCTGAGATGAACTTTTTTACTGAGAAGAGAAAAGGCTTTGAAGGCATCTGGGGGCCAGTTGGAAGGTTTGGCACCCTTAAGAGTGAGGGCAGTTATGGGAGCCACAATAGTAGAGAAGCCTTTGATGAACTTTCTATAATAGTTTGCAAATCCAAGGAATCTTTGAACCCCTCGGAGGGTGTGAGGAAGAGGCCATGTCTGGATTGCTTCAACTTTAGCTGGATCCATCTCCAGACCCGAGCATGATACGATATACCCCAGGAAGGGTATGAATGAGACCTCAAAAATAAATTTTTCTAGTTTACAGAAAAGAAGATTTTTCCTGAGGCGAAAGAGTACTTCTTTGACAATTTCTCGATGTTTCTGAAGACTATTGGCATAAATCAGGATATAGTCGAGGTATACTACGACATGTTTGTAGAGGAGATCAAGAAAGAGTTCATTCATATAGGACTGAAATTCCGCTGGCGCATTACTCAGGCCGAATGGCATGACGAGATATTCGTAATGTCCGTCTCTGGTATTAAAAGCGGGGTACTTATGTACTAACTGGGCTGCCGATTTTGAAATCGGGTCCATCGCATCGCATCCGACCATATCGCATGCGATGCGATGCAATGCGATGGACCCGATTTTTCCATAGGATTCAATGTTAAAATGGACTGAGTCCATTTTAACATGGAATTCAATGGGAAAAGGGGTCCTTTTCATACCCCTACTATCCAAGTGGGCATGGAGTTGGATATAAACCTGTGGCGAGCATAGCGAGCCACCGAGCCCGAAGCGTGGCGAGCGTAGCGAGCCCCGCGAGGGGACACAGAATACCGTCCCCTCGCGGGGCAGTTAAGGCATACAATCAAAAAATCGGCAGCCCTGATACTACATAAGTACCAAAAGCGGTCTTCCACTCGTCTCCTTCACGAATGCGAATGAGGTTGTAAGCTCCCCGGACGTCTAATTTGGAAAAGATGATAGCCCCTTTGATCCTGTCAAACAGTTCTGTAATGAGAGGCAACGATAATCGATACAGGGTCGTAACCCTCCATCCTTTTTCTTGACGAAAAAGAAGCCGGCTCCAGCAGGAGAGGAAGAGGGGTGGATAAACCCTTTGGCTAAGTTCTCTTGTATATATTTAGACATAGCCTGTGTTTCTGGTAAGGACAAAGGGTAGGTGAGACCCCGAGGAGGACTTTTCCAAGGCATTAGGTCAATTGATCAGTGCCAAGGACGATGGGGAGGTAACTTGTCAGTAGCTTTTTTACAGAAAACATCAGAGAAATCTTTATATGGAGTAGGTAACCCTTCAGGAACTTGAAGAGAGAGTTGACGTGTAGGTGCCACAGATTTGAGACATGACTTAGTACAAGTGGCACCCCAGGCTTGGATCTGGGACGTTACCAAATCAATACTAGGATTATGGGCACGTAACCAGGGAAGACCCAATACAATTGGGTAGGAGGACTTAGGAATGACGAAGAATTGGATTTTCTCAGAATGTAAAAGTCAGATTTGTAAAGTCAATGGTTGAGTTTGAAGACTAACTGTCTCTTCCAGAATACGGCTACCATCTACAGCGGTGAGGTAAACCGGGTGATGGAGAGGTATGGTAGGTAGATGCCAACGCTTGACAACATCGGTGGTGATGAAACTTTCTGCCGCTCCTGAATCCACGAGAGCCGGCAATTGTCTGAACTGATGTTTGACTTGCAAAGACACTTAAAGAATACAATCTTTATTGCTTGGAGAGGTAACAACAACCCCTAACCTGCCCTCTCTCTTACAGGTTAGGTTCTGGCGTTTTACGGGTTTCTTGGGACAAGAATCAACGGCATGATGTGGATCGGCACAGTAGAGACAGAGACGTTCAGTATGACGATGCTTGTGTTCATCAGGAGTCAACTTGAAATGGTTAACCTGCATAGGTTTCTGGTGGTGGTGGAGGTTTAGGAATATTGAAAGATTAGCTCAACTTTTCTCCTGAGCCCACTCTCTGAGCCTTAAATCAATTTATGTGCAAAGGGATATCAAATCTTTGAGTCTAGAGGGTAAATCTCTTGTTGCAAGCTCATCCTTGATTTTATCAGAGAGCCCGTTCATGAAGGCGGCAAGAAACACTTCCTCATTCCAAGCCAGTTCAGCTGCCAGAATCTTAAATTGTACTAGATACTGTCCCACTGTTTGAATACCTTGACGTAGGCAAAGAATCTCAGTTGCAGCTGAGCTTAGTCGGCCTGGCTCATCGAATATGATTTTGAAGGTGGAAATAAAATGAGGATAATCTGCTAGGAGTGGGTCCACGTTTTCCCATAATGGAGATGCCCAATTTAGAGCAGAGCCAGAAAGGAGGGATAACACGTATGCCACTTTGGTGCGATCGGTAGGGAAATATGAGGATTGAAGTTCAAAGTGAATCTCACATTGATTAATGAAGTCTCTACAGTTTTTCGGATTGCCATCAAACTAGGTTGGAGTGGGAAGTTGGAAATGAGCTGTGTTACCTGTCATTGGAGACACGGGTCTAGGCGGTTGCACTGTTGCGACTGCTTAGACTTGGCCCTTCTGGAGTGTTACTTGAATCGTATACAGTCATTTTGACAGTTCTTGGAGGGCATGAATAACTTGCTCCTGTGCGACTTCAAGTTGATTTAGGCGAGCCGCTAGTTGTTGAACTGGAGCAGCCCCTCGCTCCTGTTCCGATGCTGGATCCATGGAGTCAGTACAAACTGTCATGTTTCGTGAGCTTGGTGAAGCACCAGCCAAAGTATAACGGAGACTGGGTGCTTTGATGTAGGGCTGTTGCATGAACGACAGAGTGGAGTGAAGCAATTGGATAAAATTAAACCTTTTTTAATGAAAGATACTGCGGTACAAATATATTGATGATGGCACAATGAAATAACTGTAGATATTGGTTAAATGATGGTACTTGTGAGTTATCCGGGCTGCCGATTTTTTCATCGCGCCCGAAATCGTGGGCATCGCGTCGGTCGTGGCCGTTATAAGGAGCCGCGACGCGATGCCCGCGATTTCCCATAGACAGTAATGTTAAAAGACACGATGGACACGATTTCCGACCCGATTTCCCATAGACAGTAATGTTAAAAGACGCGATGGACCCGATTTCCCATAGACAACAATGTTAAAATAAAATGACAATGTGAAATTGGCCAATATGGGCATTTAACATTGGATATGTTTTAAAAAAAAATGTTTCATGGCCCCCCACCACCGTTAACGCCACCCCGCTATTGACGCCAACCCGAAGCGTGGCGAGCGCAGCGAGCCCGCGAGGGACGGCGGTACGCGTCCTCCGACCTTTTCATACCCCTACTATCCACTAGGGCGTGGAGTGAGAATAGAATAGTGTGGCGAGCGCAGCGAGCCACCGAGCCCGAAGCGTGGCGAGCGGACGCGGACACCTGTGAAGCCCGCAAGGGCACGCGGATACCTGTGAAGGTATCCGCGTCCCCTCGCGGGGCTCGCTGCGCTCGCCACGCTTCGGGCTCGGTGGCTCGCTGCGCTCGCCACACTATTCTATTCTCACTCCACGCCCTAGTGGATAGTAGGGGTATGAAAAGGTCGGAGGACGCGTACCGCCGCCCCTCGTGGGCTCGCTGCGCTCGCCACGCTTCGGGTTGGCGTCAATAGCGGGGTGGCGTTAACGGTGGTGGGGGGCCATGAAACATTTTTTTTTAAAAACATATCCAATGTGAAATGGCCATATTGGCCAATTTCACATTGTCATTTTATTTTAACATTGCTGTCTATGGGAAATCGGGTCCATCGCGTCTTTTAACATTACTGTCTATGGGAAATCGGGTCCATCGTGTCTTTTAACATTACTGTCTATGGGAAATCGCGGGCATCGCGTCGCGGCCCCTTATAACGGCCACGACCGACGCGATGCCCCCGATTTGGGCTAAATCGCGGGCATCGCGTCGGTCGGGTGTCCTTAAGTTAAGTAAAAAATCGGCAGCCCGGATAACTCACAAGTACCTAAATGATTATTAAGACAATAATGATACTTTGTTGAAGAAGCTTGAAGATGATGACGAATGAAGAAGCTATTGGAGGATTTGATGATTGACGAATAATAATAAGATGATTAAAATAAGATTAAGTCAATGGAAGGATCTTGCTAAATGAGGTCGTGGCTGCTAGGATACCAGAGATACTGGCCACGGATATTGACCGTCAGGAATTGAAGGAGGAAGATGACACCTTTCGGGTGTTTAACCTTGTCCTTATCCTTAGAGGATAAGCAAAGAGCAGCAAAGAAGGTTCAGTTGCAGAATATGGTGAAGGAAGTGGACGACCAGCAGGAATGGATAACGATAAGACTTCACCCAGAGGTTAGAGGAGTCAGCCTGCAGCGGAGACTGCAGGAATTGTCAGGGATGCACGGAGATGCTATCTGGTGGACAACATTGTACTGACTGCCGGTCTGGCCAGGCTAGTCAGTATTTAAGTGCTGAGCGAGATGGTGATTGGCCGCAGGACTGATATCATGGCTGGAACTGCAAAGTATAGGCTCTGGGAACCAACAAGATGGGCGCCGTCTATGGTGGCGACACAAACCAGCCGCCGACGAATACTACGCAGAGACGCTGCAGCTGGCGCTTCCCAGCCTGAGGCCTAGAAGGACATGGACACCGTCATGGCGGATCACGCCTCACGCTACCCGGAGCCAGAATGCCAGGACACTGTCACAGGTCACCACCGCGGGACACGGCGGGTGGTCTACTCACCCATTCATGCCCGTCTGTGGCTGTCCTGTGTGCAGGGATCCCCTGGAGGTGGCAGCAGGCGGCAGGAGTCTGGGGCTGTGTCCGGCAGCAGAGAGAGCCGAGGGCGCTATGGGGAGCCACAGTATACTCAGCCAGCGCCGGGAGGCCGGCACTGCCATCTTTGTTAAGGGCTGCAGTATGGGAAAACTACCATTGGCCAGGTTGGGAGGTTTTCCTGGCTTCCCTGACACTTTAGCCAATGGCAGCCATTCCCTGGGTACTTAGGGAGGCTGCCTAGGCAAACCTGTGTCAGAATAAAAAGTCTCTTGAGACAGCTGCTCCTTTGAAGACCTCCTGACTACCTTAGTGCATTGGTATTCCCAATCTAGCCCTGTGCTCCGTGGTCGCAGCTCGGTACCTCAGTTCACCGATCCAGTCCAGTCCTGCTCGCTGCTCCTCTCAGAAGCTTTTGGGTCCATCTCAGCCGTATTTAAGCCACCAACTGCAAGTATTACCTACTGGTCTCCTCCACTGGTTCAGTCCTCTACATACCCTGTCATCAACAGTTTTATTTCCGCAAGAACTTATTGCTTCATATTATTTCCGCAAGAACTTATTGCTTCATATTATTTCCACAAGAACTTATTGCTTCATATTATTTCTGCAAGAACTTATTTCCGCAGCTTATGTTGTCCTCCCGTTCTCCTCAAAGAAGTATTTGAGTGTTTCCATTTATGAAGAAGTCATTTATTAAACCTGCTCGTTCACACGATTCCATCCGATCCTCCACCTGTGACAGTTTGTTCTGATCCAATGGATTCGAGTGGGAGTCAGGGAATCCCCACAGACCTTCTTCAAAGAATCATGCAACGGCTGGAACAGCTAGAGGCCTCTCAGCGGCAAGCCGCCCAGTTCCTCCAGAATCTAACGCCTCCACAGCCTCCTCCAGCTGTCTTGACTCCTTCATCCTCTGCAGCTCAGGCTGGTCCTTCCACGGACCCTGTACCTGCTATCATGGTTCCAGGACATTTACACCTACCTCCTCCAAATAAATATGATGGAACCCCAAAAGCATGTTGTGGGTTCTTGAACCAGTGTGATGTGCATTTCACCCGCCAGCCATCCAACTTTCCTACACCCAAATCTCAAGTGGCCTACATAGTGTCTCTCTGGCCCAGCCCTGGACTGGGTATCCCCATTATGGGAACGGTCGGATCCACTACTCTCCGATTATCCTGCATTTATTGCCACCTTCAGGCGGATCTTTGATGAACCAGGAAGAGTATCCTCTGCAGCCTCAGAGATTCTGAGAATACGCCAGGGAGGTCGTCCAGTAGGTCAATACATAGTTCAGTTCCAAACGTTAGCCTCTGAGTTATAATGGAACGAAGAAGCCCGGTATCGGCCTTTTGGAATGGGTTGTCCTGTCGCCTTAAAGACAAACTCTCCACATGTAACATGCCCACGACCTTAGATGAATTAATATCTCTATGCAACAAGATGGACCTCCGGTATCAAGAATGTCAAATGGAGAGGAGCAGAACTGAACGTCTCAAATTTCGCCCATCTCCAAGTCCTAGTGCCGTGCCTAAATCCAGTCCATCCTCGACTTTACCATCTGAAGAACCTATGCAGGTTAATCGGTTCCGCCTGTCCCAGGAAGAAAGGGTCCGGCGCAGAAAGGAGAATTTGTGCATGTACTGTGGATCCTCTTCTCATCTGCTCTCCTCTTGTCCCCGGTGTCCGGGAAATTATCTCTCCTAATCGCCAGGGGAGAGGTCAGATTAGGAGTTCTTGTCACTACTCCAGCATCTTCAGATTCCACCATCCTCGTCACCCTCGTTACTCCTCAGAGGGGGGTCAGAATTATAGCACTCCTGGATTCTGGGGCAGCTGGAAATTTCTTGTCATCTAAATTCGCTTCACATTATTCTCTACTATTGCGAGCTCTGGATCAACCTCAAGTCAGGGCTCTTATCACGATATTGTCCTGGGGATGCCATGGCTCTCCAAACACAACCCTCACATTGACTGGGTCTCAATGGAAATTAAAGCGTGGGGACCCAAGTTTTTTTCATCTTGCTTAGCTCAAGTGCTCTCTCTTCAACAAACAACTTTTTCAAGTTCTCCAAAATCCTCAAGCCCCTCTCCGGAACTGCCTTCCCAGTACTCTTCATTCTCAGATGTATTAAGCAAAGGTGGTGCTGACAATCTTCCGCCTCATCGAGAGTGGGACTGCGCCATCGAGCTACTTCCCGGAAAAATGCCACCAAGGGGCCGCACCTATCCTCTCTCCATACCTGAAACCGAAGCCATGTCCAACTATATACGAGAAAATCTGGAGAAAGGGTTTATCAGACCCTCAACCTCGCCTGCGGGTGCGGAATTCTTCTTCGTTAAAAAGAAAGATGGGTCCCTCAGGCCATGTATTGATTATCGAGGATTGAACGACATCACCATTAAAAATCGGTATCCACTTCTATTGATCACAGAATTATTCGATAAAATTAAAGGCGCTACCATCTTTACCAAGCTCGATCTACGGGGAGCCTACAATTTGATCCGCATTTGTCCAGGAGATGAATGGAAGACCGCTTTCAACACTCGGGATGGACATTATGAATATCTCGTAATGCCCTTTGGGTTATGTAATGCCCCAGCCATGTTCCAGCAATTTGTAAAGGATATCTTCAGGGACATGTTGTACAATTCGCTCTTGGTGTACCTGGACGATATTCTGATTTTCTCTTCTGATCTTCAAGTACATAGACAAAAAGTAAGAGAGGTCTTGTGTTGTCTTCGCCAAAACCACCTCTACTGTAAATTGGAGAAATGTATCTTTGAAACCTCCACCATTCCATTCCTGGGTCACATTCTGTCTAGCACCGGCTTTGAGATGGATCCTGAAAAAGTAAAGGCGATTCAAGATTGGACCATGCCAAGTACTCTAAAAGGAATCCAGAGATTCCTTGGATTCTCAAATTATTACAGACGGTTCATACGCAATTTTTCAACCATAGCCGCTCCTCTCACCGCGCTCACTCAAAAGGGGTCTGCGGCGGCTGTCTCGGCCTTCCAACAGCTAAAACAAGCCTTTGTGTCTGCACCCATGCTCCTCCAACCTGATGTCCACAAACCTTTCTATTTGGAGGTTGAAGCATCTTCAGTAGGAGTGGGAGCCATCCTGTCCCAAAAAGACGAAAATCAGTGTTTACGTCCCTGTGCCTATTTTTCCAAGAAATTTCTACCGGTCGAGAAGAGTTACCCCATTGGGCAACAGGAGCTTTAAGCAGTTAAGTTGGCCTTCGAGGAGTGGCATTATCTTTTGGAAGGGGCTTATCATAAAATTACAGTCTATTCTGATCACAAGAACCTCTGATTCCTCTGGAAGATCCAGTGTCTCACCTCTCGCCAAGCCCGGTGGGCGATGTTCTTTGAGCGTTTCAACCTTCACATCACATATCGCCCCGGGGATTCAGAACTGTAAAGCGGATGCCTTGTCTCGCTCATTTGATTCTGTAACAGAAACAGAGGAGTCATCCCAGCCTCAACCCATTCTTAATCCTCTCGTATTCGCTCAAGTCCATACTCAGCCTGTCCCTCCTCCTGGGAGAACTTTAGTTCCACCGGACCTGCGTAAGAAACTCCTGTTGTGGGACTTTATATCAGAGTTACCTCCCTCAAAGGGGCATACAGTAATCTGGGTTGTGGTAGACAGATTCTCGAAGATGGCACACTTCATCCAATTAAAATCTCTCCCATCAGCTCCAGCTTTGGCACATCAACACGATCTTCAAACTCCACGGGCTGCCAACCGAGATTGTGTCAGATCGGGGAGTGCAATTCCTAGCCAGGTTCTGGAATTCTCTATGTTCCATGGTCCAAGTTAAGCTTAAGTATTTCACCGCCTACCATCCACAGACGAACGGTCAAACTGAGCGGGTCAACCAAGACTTAGAGGCCTTCCTAAGACTTTTTATCTCCTCTTCACAGGATGACTGGGTAGACTTGCTGCCATGGGCCGAATATGCCTACAACAATTAATTTCATTCCTCTACTGGTACCACCCCGTTCTTCACCGTTTTCGGCAGACATCCACGATCTCCAGACTTCTCAAGCCTACCTACTCCCGATGTGCCAGCAGTTGTTATGGCAGCATTGCCATTTTGGTCTGTGTGCAGTGCCTCTGGTTACTCAGAGGTGCTGCTACTGGTTTTTGCATCCTGCAGCACCTCTGTGTGGCCAGAGGTGCTGCTGTTTGGCCCTGCATGCAGGGTTGTGCTTTCTGAGGACAGTCCCAGCTGGTGTAATCAGCTGGGCTGTTCTCGGAGTGCTATACCCAGCTGCAGCACATGTGAGTAATTGTGGGCCTGTCTCCATGTGCTGCAGCCATTGGTCTGGGCTGCCTTTAAAAGAGGCATTGGCCCTGAGCTCAGGGCCTTTGATAGCTTTTGGTTTGTGAGCTTCATGTTTGTTTGCTAAGAGCTTCTTTTGCCATTATCCTGAATCCTTGTGTCCTGAATCCTTGTGTCCTGAATCCTTGTATCCTGAATCCTTGTATCCTGAATCCTTGTATCCTGAATCCTTGTATCCTGAGTCCATGTATCCTGAGTTCCTGAGTCAGTTATCTTGCTTTTGATTTCATTTCTGTATGCATCCTGTACCTGTTCCTGAGTAAAGCAGTGAGTTCTATCCAGCCTGCCTCTGTCCGTCTGTGCCTCCAGCAATTATATCTATGTCGTGCTGTCCTAGCAACTCCTAACATTATCAAAGGCCATACCGAATTGCTGGAGGGGGAACAGTGTACTGTATCTTGCTATGGAGCCTAAACAACATCAAAGCCTTGAAGATCAGATCAGAGACCTGGCCCGTATTCTGGCAGGCTTGTGTCGGAAGGTGCAGGCTCCCGGAGCAGTGTCCGATGTGTACCTCCCCAAAGCTGCATCCGATGCCTCAGCCGATGGTGTGCCCCCAGGAGAGGTGGCCGATGTCCCGGTTTCCGCCAGAGGGTCCTATGTCCAGGTCTCCGCCAGTGGCTCCGAAGTCCCGGTCTCCGCCAGTGGCTCCGAAGTCCCCGTCTCCGCCAGTGAGTCCGATGTCCCGGTCTCCGCCAGTGAGTCCGATGTCCCGGTCTCCGCCAGTGAGTCCGATGTCCCAGTCTCCGCCAGTGAGTCCGATGTCCCGGTCTCCGCCAGTGAGTCCGATGTCCAGGTCTCCGCCAGTGAGTCCGATGTTCCGGTATCCGCCAGTGAGTCCGATGTTCCGGTATCCGCCAGTGGGTCCGATGTTCCGGTATCCGCCAGTGGGTCCGATGTTCCGGTCTCCGCCAGAGGGTCCGATGTTCCGGTCTCCGCCAGAGGGTCCGATGTTCCGGTCTCCGCCAGAGGGTCCGATGTTCCGGTCTCCGCCAAAGGGTCCGATGATCCGGTCCCCGCCAAGGAGCCCGATGATCCGGTCCACGCCAAGGAGTCCGATGATCCGGTCCATGCCAAGGAGCCAGATGATCCGGTCCCCGCCAAGGAGCCCGATGTTCTAGCCCCAGGAGTGGGTTCCGTCTGTCTAGCCCCAGGAGTGGGTTCCGTCTGTCTAGCCCCAGGAGTGGGTTCCGTCTGTCTAGCCCCAGGAGGGGGTTCCGTCTGTCTAGCCCCAGGAGGGGGTTCCGTCTGTCTAGCCCCAGGAGGGGTTCTGTCTGTCCAGCCCCAGGAGGGGGTTCCATCTGTCCAGCCCCAGAAGGGGGTTCCGTCTGTCTAGCCCCAGAAGGGGGTTCCGTCTGTCCAGCCCCAGGAGGGGGTTCTGTCCAGCCCCAGGAGGAGGACGCTATTGCCTCCGTGGCCTCCGGGTCTGAGTCTGTTGCCTCCGTGGCCTCTGGGCCTGAGTCTGTGGCCTCCGGGCCTGAGTCTGTTGCCTCCGTGGCCTCTGGGCCTGAGTCTGTTGCCTCCGGGCCTGAGTCTGTGGCCTCCGGGCCTGAGTCTGTTGCCTCCGTGGCCTCCGGGCCTGAGTCTGTGGCCTCCGGGCCTGAGTCTGTTGCCTCCGTGGCCTCCGGGCCTGAGTCTGTTGCCTCCGTGGCCTCCGGGCCTGAGTCTGTTGCCTCTGTGGCCTCCGGGCCTGAGTCTGTTGCCTCCGTGGCCTCCGGGCCTGAGTCCGTTAATGCCCATGTTATGGAGCATAAATTGAGAGCCGCCGTGTCGGCTGTCAGTCGCAATGTCCTTTCTTTTAGTACACTATCACTTGCCATGCCAGAGGTCCGTGAGGGTCCTTCCGAAGTGCCAGAGGTCCGTGAGGGTCCTTCCGAAGTGCCAGAGGTCCGTGAGGGTCCATCTGAAGTGCCAGAGGTCCGTGAGGGTCCACCCGATGTGCCAGAGGTCTGTGATGGTCCAGCCCCAGAAGGGGGTCCTTGCATCGTTGACCCAGGAGGGGTTCTTTCTGCTCTTGCCTACGGGCATGAGATCCCGTCTCTCTGGAGAGCCGTAACGGTGGCCGTCATTCCGTAAAAAAATTTTTGGGAACTGAACAAAATCATTAAGAGGCATCGTCATGAACTTTCCTAAGGCGTCTGGAATCCGCCTTCTCAAGGGGGGCATTATGTTATGGCAGCATTGCCATTTTGGTCTGTGTGCAGTGCCTCTGGTTACTCAGAGGTGCTGCTACTGGTTTTTGCATCCTGCAGCACCTCTGTGTGGCCAGAGGTGCTGCTGTTTGGCCCTGCATGCAGGGTTGTGCTTTCTGAGGACAGTCCCAGCTGGTGTAATCAGCTGGGCTGTTCTCGGAGTGCTATACCCAGCTGCAGCACATGTGAGTAATTGTGGGCCTGTCTCCATGTGCTGCAGCCATTGGTCTGGGCTGCCTTTAAAAGAGGCATTGGCCCTGAGCTCAGGGCCTTTGATAGCTTTTGGTTTGTGAGCTTCATGTTTGTTTGCTAAGAGCTTCTTTTGCCATTATCCTGAATCCTTGTGTCCTGAATCCTTGTGTCCTGAATCCTTGTATCCTGAATCCTTGTATCCTGAATCCTTGTATCCTGAGTCCTTGTATCCTGAGTTCCTGAGTCAGTTATCTTGCTTTTGATTTCGTTTCTGTATGCATCCTGTACCTGTTCCTGAGTAAAGCAGTGAGTTCCATCCAGCCTGCCTCTGTCCGTCTGTGCCTCCAGCAATTATATCTATGTCGTGCTGTCCTAGCAACTCCTAACAGCAGTGACATCCACTATACGACATTTCTCCAAGATTTGGTCTGATGTCCCTCTTAGAAGACGTCTGCTCGATACAAGAGGTCTGCCGATAGAAGAAGAAGCGCCGTCCCTCTTCTCAAGGTTGGGGACCGTGTATGGCTCTCAACTTGTAATTTACGCCTTCGTTTACCATCCATGAAGCTAGCTCCTTGCTTTATTGGTCCCTACCGTATTATTCAAGTAATTAATCTTGTGGCCTATAGACTACATCTTCCTGCTTCCATGAAAATTGCGAATTCCTTTCACATTTCACTCCTCAAGCCTTTGAGATTGAATAATTTTCAGAGAAAAGTGCCTAAACCTCCAGTAGTTAAAGCAGAAAAGGATGCGGAATTCAAAGTGGAAAGAATCTTGGACTGTCGTCATCGCAATTCTCAGTTACAGTATTTGGTAGAATGGTCTAGATAGGGCCCGAGGAAAATTCATGGGTAGAAGCAACTGATCTTCATGCTTCCCGCCTCATCAAGCAGTTTTTCTGCAGGAATCCTCACAAGTCTCGACTATGCCCGGTGGTCACCCGAAAAGGGGAGGGTACTGTCACAGGTCGCCACCGCGGGACTGAGGCCTAGAAGAACATGGACTCCATCATGGAGGATCGCGCCTCACGCTACCCGGAGCCAGAATGCCAGGACACTGTTTCACAGGTCGCCACCGCGGGACACGGCAGGTGGTCTACTCACCCATTCGTGCCCGTCGGCGGCTGTCCTGTGTGCAGGGATCCCCTGGAGGCGGCAGCAGGCGGTGGGAGTCTGGGGCTGTGTCCAGCGGCAGAGAGAGCCGAGGGCGCTATGGGGAGCCGCAGTATACTCAGGCAGCACCAGGAGGCCGGCGCCGCCATCTTATTGCTTCATATTATTTCCGCAAGAACTTATTGCTTCATATTATTTCCACAAGAACTTATTGCTTCCAGCTTATGTTGTCCTCCCGTTCTCCTCAAAGAAGTATTTGAGTGTTTCCATTTATGAACAAGTAATTTATTAAACGTGCTCGTTTTAACCCCACCTCTCCTGATTCCTCTGTGGTCCCGGTACCTCACATGATTCCATCCGATCCTCCACCTGTGACACACTGTACACCCGAACTGACACCCAGCAAAGGGACATGGAGCCCGGTGGGTGACAGCGTGACAGAATGACACAGGTCGGCGCCGGCATCAGAGGTGGAGGTGAGCGCCAGAGCAGAAGGCATAGAGCCAGGGTACTGCAGGTCTAAAACAGAAAGGGTATCTGCAATGGTGGTCGTGACAGATACGTGTAAATAATTGTCCTATATTGTACTTTAAGAGATTAGATTGACTGACAATCCACAAATCTCCTAGTGTGTATAGTAAGTGTTACCCTAGAACAATGTTGCCATCACGCAATATGGAAAGTTTTCAATTGTATTATAACAGTGTGTTCACAGTAATTGTGTAATAACAATTGATAGCATGTATATCGTAGGGAAAGCAAGATACAATAATTGCCTTTAGCGCGGTCATATGTTACTGTTGAGTAGGCTTTTTAATCGGGAAATCCAGAGACTTGCCACCCGCCGCCGGTGAGGTACTGTGACAAGACCTCCAGCGGACCGGGTTTTAAGGGTAACACTTAAACTAGACACTCATTGGTATAATAGTTAAGTTATAACATTAGAGTCCTTAAAAGGACTAGTATAGACAGACACAGGCAGGAGTACAGTAACACATGCAGAGCGACCGCACGGCTTGTATTGCCGGCGTATGCTTCACAGATCTTCCTCAGGGCAACCAGCGCTGTTGTCCTGAGCAGGTACTGTATAAGTAGGCGGCAGCTATTTGAATCCTCCTATCAGGTCCTTCCATGTTGCAGCTATCCGCCCATCATTCATTGTTATGACGGATTCTGTCGTCCTGTATTGTGGTTGGGCGGCTGTGGATGATTGAAGTATATGCTGTCATTTTCTCTATATCATCAAATAGGATACACATATTGAGTCAGTTTATATTGCGATCCATTCCATGTTCTAAAGTATGTGTATCCCCAGGATCTAATTATGGATAATTCCTGCATGTATTTCATGCTAGATGTTAGCTTGTAATAATTGTTGGAGCCATGATGGTAGATGTTGACATGTTTTTGTCTTTATATTGAGTTTAATAGTTCATGCCCTGGCGGCGGGTACCAGCTATTTATTAATGCCTGGTTTGGCTGATTCTTATAAACACGATCTATAAGGCTGATGTTTACAAATAATTTTGACAGTTAGTTGTAGTATTTAATTGATGTTTTATTATCATGTAATTGATCTTCACTGTAGACCCTACTGGTCATGTTGGATGTAAATGCAGGAGGAGGACACGTATGTCTAAATTGTTACGGTATAAATGGTAGACAATGGCTAGGTAGACAATCACTAGGTTGACCACTAATGGTTGACAGTGACTAGATCGACACCGTGAAATCGTCAACATACCCAAGATTGACATGAATAAGGTCAGCATGAGTTTTTTGTGTGTCTGTATCAACATAAGTCAACATGGGAATATGTCTTGGACATGGACATATGTTAACATGGACACCGTATTGCACCCCCTTGCATGGCTCACTGCACTCTCCATGCTTCGGGCACTCAATATTATAATCCCACCCTATGCCTTCTTGGATAGTAAACTATAAAAAAACACATTAAAAAAACAGCGAAAAATTTATGTCAACCTTATTAATGTCTGCCATGTCTTATAAGATTGTGTCGACCTTGGGAATGTTGACCCTTTCAAGGTTTCAACCTAGTCAGGGGCGGAACTCCGGGAGACAAAGGAGGCTCCCGTCGCCGGGCGCCAAGCCCTAAAGGGGGCATTTCTGCTATGCTCCTTTATCTGAATCTGGCCGGTTTAAACTTAAAGGCTTTCTGAGAAGGCTCCCCATCACCCGCCACGGATCGGATCTTTATTTCCGATCTGCAGCACTGCTCAGTCTGGCTGATAACAGGCAGTGACTGACAGCCACTGGAGAGCAGTTCTGTACTTCTGGTGGCTGTCCAATGGAATTTGAATATGCATCCTGTGGCTTGATGAGTGGACAGCACACAGGCTGCACTGCAGTGAGGGACTGGAGTGGGCGAAAGGCAGTGGCGGAACAATATTGTCTGCAGACCCCGCAGTGGGTTCTGCATGGAGATCCAGGTCCAACAGGCAGGGAGCAGCAGCTGTGGGCTTCCGTCCCTCCTGATTGCGCAGCAGACATTTCTCCCTCCACCCCTGATACATACAGGTGCAGGTGGGGAGGGGGTGCCCGGTACCCCCAGCGACCGCCAATCCGCCTCTTGTCTCGCAGCGCCCTATCAATAATGAATTGACAGGGCTAAAATAGGGTGTCTACATGCACCAAATAGCGCAATTACAACACTCTTAGGAGGACGTTACTGACACAGGGCTTCATTGGTTCAGGCAGCAGCTGTCAGCCCTGCTGCCTTTCCCAACAGTGAGTAGTCACTTCTTCAGTTTACTGATGCTGCAGCCTGCAAGGGGAGGGGAGGTGGAAGTGTGTCTTTGTGTGTGTGCGTGTGTGGGCGGGGGGGATACAAGTAATACATAAAGAGATGGGCAGCACGGATGGTGTAATGGTTAGCATTACTGCCTCACAGCACTGAGGTCATGGGTTCGATCCCCACCATGGCCCTAACTGTGCGGAGTTTGTGTATTCTCCCCGTGCTTGCGTGGGTTTACTCCGGGTACTTCGGCTTTCTCACACATTCCAAAAATATACTGGTAGGTTAATTGGCTCCCAACAAAATTAACCCTAGATTGTCTATGTGTGCGTGTACAAGTGGTAGGGAATATAGATTGTATGCTCCACAGGAGCAGGGACTGATGTGAATGTTCAAAAATGATCTCTGTAAAGCGCTGTGTGCGCTATATAAGAAACTATTAATAAATAAATAATAATAAAGAGATACTGCTACAGTATATATACACATACATATACTTTGTATCTAGCAGCAAGAGAACAGGCAGCACTCAAGACTTAGGGCCTTATTCTGGTTGGTGCGGTCCATTCCGAATTCTTTCGGACGGCGATTTTTAGCTACCTGCGCATGCGCAAGCAACACAATGTGCATGCGCAACGCAGTGTCTTCGCACTCATTCTCAGCAATACCGTCTACAAATGTGCACCGAACTCCCTCGGGTAATATGGGCGTCATGTGGGCATACACAAGGGCGCGGTTTCAAACTGGGCAAAACTGGGCATAAATCTGGGCGTACACGTGGGAGTGCACGAACAGTGGTAGGCGTGCATTCGGACCGGACACCGAGTGCAAGCGAACCAACAAGGCAGAAAACTTCAGTGTCAATAAGCAGCTTTCACTTCTCGGAGGGCATTGGTTCATGCGCTAGGCATTCGGATCACCCAATTAGTACGCCCGCACCTTAAACACTCGCAGCTGAGCACAATACAATCCACTACTCTAGTCATTAGTGATTAATTAAACACTTTTCACAGGTTCAGTTGTAAGCATTGCTGCCTAATTGGGCCATTACAAAATACTAGAATATATGCTGCAAACACAACTTTATTGTTGGTATCTGCCCCACATTTACACTGCAAGCAATGGACATAACTCTGTTAACCAAATCTAAATGCAAATCTATTACATTAATGTGAAACAGCACACATGTGTGGGATAAAAAATATTTAATAAATAATAAGACATTATAAAATTTTTTCACCATGTTACTTTTCACATGGGAACATAAGTGTAATCAATATAAATTGTGTAGAAAATTTTACACATAGTCACATCAGAATCATTAGGAACACATCAGGTGGCTCACAAGAAATGTATAGGAAAAGGGGAACAAAGCAAAATATTCCAAGAGAAGGTCCACCAAATGTGGGTACCCTTTGCACGGGATTGGATTGCATAGCCGAAGCTGACACACACAGCAAAAGAAAAGATTTGGGACAACATAATGACGGCGATTAATGCGGGTGCCACATTATTTGCGGCCACGTTTGGCCCTGGTAGGGGCCTGGCCACGTGCAGCAGCTGTTCGTCCATGGCCACGTTGTGCTGGTGGATTGGGGGGAGCAGCTGCTGTGGAAAGGGGTGTTGTTATGTCATGCTAACAATTTACCTTCTAGTTCAGCCAAAAATACATCCACTGGGGCTTTGCTATCCATGTTGCCCCGGATCTACTCTATAGCCACACAGTCCTTGGCCAACTTCTCCAGGGAGGTGAGCTTCAGTCTGGATGGCATGGTGCCAGCCCCAGTGGTCTGACTGTGTGTCCAACGTGCGGTCAGTTTCTTCTTGAGGTTGCTTTTGAAATCATGCCACCTGCAACCAAAGATTAACAATTATTACATCTAACACCTGAAGTTTTTAATTGCATGCAATGTTATATGCGACTGATGTCTTATGATGCTTCATTCAACATAACTTAAATTAGTTCCAAATGAAAAATTCTCACGTTTTACATGCCCATTGAGCATATTGTTATACATTCACAGTCGCCATCTTATATATTTGAATATGTGACATATCAATAATGTGGGTTGCGCATAGCAACCTGACCTGTCATTTAGCAATCGCATCTACCTTTGTATAAACACATTACCTGTATTGCAATACTTATATATTGTGGTTCATACAATAGTACACTGACAGAGGTTACACACAATAACTAAGAACAATAGAAATTTGGCACACATGCAATGCTGTAATTTGCAAACGACCCCACCTCTAACACTTTAGTTCGATGGTCAGAATATAGCAATTTAGACGTATCACCTTATTTGTTTATAATTACTGCTTTAATTAGGCCCAGTAGGGATGGTGTAATGGTTAGCATTACTGGCTCACCGCAGTGAGGCCATGGCTTCCATACCCTGAATGGCCCTAACTGTGCGGAGTTTGTATATTATATTATAAAGAATTGCATAAAACCATAAATAGGTAATTGTGGGGCCAACACAACACACTTTTTTATCTACACTTGCTTGGTAATTGTTGAATTGCATATTTCACCTCATTGATAAAAGGTCAACTGATTAAAAACAATGTACCCAAAAAACACTTTTTCACTCTCATATCAATGTGTGTGCTAGCACATGTACATGTGTATTTGTAATAAGTACGCCTAACTGTGTTGTACACACTAAAACTTGCCTTTTCTTTACACGATCAGTTTCACGTAATTGTGGTGCAACCGCATTAATCTCCCCAGTGATGTCGTCCCAAACCTTCTCCTTCATTGTGTGTGTTAAGTCTATCCAATCCCGTGCGCGGGGTACCAGTATTTGTAGTTCCTCCTCTTGGAATGCTTTGTTCTTTGTTGGCATTTCCCCTGTTGTTCTCCTCCGGCCACGCTTACCAGTTGCTGAGCTCGAAGTGCTGGCCTGGCTATTCTCTTGGGAAGCCACCTGCTGTGTTCCCAATGATTCTGCTGAAGCAGAAGATGGGCCTGCAGAAGATGGGCCTGCTGCAGAAGATGGGCCTTCAGAACCATTACCCATTTGCTGGCCATTTCTGAGGGACACATTGGGCCTCCTTCGCACATTGGCCATTATGGACTCCAGCTGAGCCAGGATTAGGTCATGGTCAGAAGTTGCATTCTCAGACTCTGATCCAGACATGTTAGCAGCAAAGTATCCTTATGGTAGCACAACTATATATACCCATGTTCCTAATTTGCGTACATCCCCCCCATGCAGCGTTTTGTACTGCAACGTATCGTGCGTCAGCGTATAGCACTAGGCGTTGGCGGCGCAAACGCCACGCCCCTCCAAAAATAAAATATTTTTTTTACCTTCTCTGAATGTACACACACATAAAATTGATTTATTGCACTCCTGCACATTTAACCATTACTGCATACCATATGTAAATGGGCAATTGCAGTAGCGCACGCAGGGGGGGGGGGAGGGGGGTTCTGAGTACCCGGAAACCCCTCAGGAGTTTAAGGGCTCTAAGCTGAAAGCTGAGGGTCCTCTCTTTCCATGGGTGCAAGAATTTTAAAAATCGGCCCTTGGGAACCGGAGATATCTGACTTCAAAGCAGTGGTCCCCATCCATGCCTGTCAATTGCTCTTCCCAGTCATATATTTCAGATTCTGTCTAACTTAGAATTTTTCTGAGGGTATATTCCAAAAGCTGAGACGCTCCCCCTTTGATGGACACTAGTAGCTTGTCTCTACTGTTCCCAGAACCAGAGATATCAGCCTTCCAGCAGCTGCTTACTGCTCCAGCTCCACACACCTGCATAGGCGAATCTAGGGGGTGGTCCGGGGGTGCACCGGACCACCCATTAGCCCATTTTGTAGCTGAGGGATGGGGCTTTCCAACGTGCCCAGCCTCGTGTCTCTAGCCCCCTAGGAACCGGATATACTGCCAGGCAAAGCTGGAACGTTTTCCCTATAGGATAACAAGGGACCCGCTAATTCAGACCCACACCAAGTTCAACGGTTGCCAGTTCCTCCTTCGGCATCACTGAAGCTCGAGGTTGATCTCATTCGAACCCAAATCACTGGGCCTTCAATATGATACCAGGCTGGATCCATATGGGTTAATTGGTTCCAGGGATATTGAGGTTAAACCATTTTTTTTTTTCATTTCTTAAATGTAATTTCATGACTGTTTATGTTCTTTGAGGGCAGATTTCTCTGGAAACAAACAGCCCAGTTTCACGGGACCAAAATCATTCGAAGCCAACTCAAAAGTTCTTCAATATGAAACTGGTCTCATGTAAATGGGTCAGTTGGTTCCGAAGATATATATGGTTGGTTAAAGGGGGGTAGGGAGAGGGGAGTGGTTGTCTGTCCCCCTCACACCAGAAAATGCAGGGACTAAGCTGGTGTATAAGGGGTCATCCTGGGAATATCCCTGCATGATCCTGGGACCATATTCCTGGGT
This sequence comes from Crinia signifera, assembly GCF_055691185.1. Classification (NCBI taxonomy): domain Eukaryota; kingdom Metazoa; phylum Chordata; class Amphibia; order Anura; family Myobatrachidae; genus Crinia; species Crinia signifera. The sequence continues at coordinate 182,728,978 of NC_139218.1, forward strand.
AAATCCCTGCATTTTCTGTTGTGAAAGGGGTATTATTTCAAACAGCCGTGACCTACAGTGCTCTGAATACAGCCGGGCAGCCCCCTGCTCTCTGCCCAGCTGTCAATGACTGTCACCCCTGCAGCTTCCGCTCCAATTTTTCTCCTCGCTTTCACCTCAGCCCGCCCCCCCTTTAATCATGTGGTGCCGGCGCCCAGTGTGCTCCCCTGATGTCACGCACAACAACAGCGTGCACAATATTTCAAATGTCCACTCGGCTAGAGGGGACACCAGGAGGGGAGTGGGAGAGTGCTCTGCGCTGCGGTCTGCTCCGCAGCATCATGTGTAAGGGGCATTATGTGTGCAGCATCATGTGTAATGGGTATTATGGTGCGCGGCATCATGTGTAATGGGTACTATGGTGTGTGGCATCATGTGTAATGGGTACTATGGTGTGCGGCATCATGTGTAATGGGTACTATGGTGTGCGGCATCATGTGTAATGGGTACTATTGTGCCATCAAGCAAGAACCCCCTAGCAATGAGCACGTACTTAAGCAGCACTTATGTGGCAAATATGTAATGGGCATTACGTTTTGTTATATAGTATGTAAAGGGCATCATGATGTGTGTCACAATGTGTAATGGGCATTATGGTGTGTGACCTTATGTGTAATTGGCATTACGGCGTGTGGCTTTTTGTGTAATGGGTATTACGGAATTTGCTAAAATGTGTAATGGGCATTACTGTGTGTGGTCTAAAGCAGTGGTTCCCAACCCTGGTCCTCAAGTACCCCCAACAGTGCACGTTTTCCAGGTCACCTGGCAGGTGCACTCATTATTCAGACACATTTTAAAAGATCCACAGGTGGAGCTAATTATTTCACCTGTGATTCTGTGTGGAGACCTGCAAAACATGCACTGTTGGGGGTACTTGAGGACCAGGGTTGGGAACCACTGGTCTAAAGTGTAATACTACACCCCTTTTTGTGATGCCACGCCCCCTTCCCATGAGGTCACGCCCCCTTTTGCCACGCGGCTACGCCGCGCAAAGGTCCCCCTACTATTATGTCTAGATCTGGGACCACCCATTACCATAATTCTAGATTCGCCTATGCACACCTGGTATGTAGTTTTATATACTCGTTGTCAGATTGCTCCGCCTTCTGAACTTTGATCCCCTAGTCCCCAGTACCATTTGGTAGGTGAGATTCTCTAGTTTTTAATTCCATTAAAGAAATCAATTTCTGGGAACTGTAGATATCTGCAGTCAAGCAAGCTGTCCTCCCACCAGAAAATTATGAATAATAAGCCCACTCCACTATACACCCCTCATCTGCGTATTAAACATCCTCTACCACCCTGAAAGTTATGTATCAGGGCCCCTTCAGCCCAATGCCCCCTTCTCCCACCCCTTCTCCCACCATCTGTGCAGTAAAGGGGTAATTAGTGAAAATGACTGATATAGGCCCTACATGCTGAGCGGTTGATATAATACCCCCTACCACAAGTGGGACATCAAAGCTTCCCCCACTCCTACCACTGGAGGATCGGTAGGGGCCCCAATACATTGCTATGCCCAGGGGTCTACACTGCTGTTGGCGCCCCTGTATGTATGTGATATATATATATATATATATATATATATATATATATATATTTTTTTTTTTATTATTATTATTATTATTATTATTATTATTTATAAACATTTGGTCTATCTATAATACTTTAACTGACCCGGCATATACTGGGTCACCTAATTGTCCATCTCCCTGCTTAGCTCCGCCCCTCTGGAAACCCCCTTCTGAAAATCCTCCGTTTGCCCCTGAATTGCAATGTACAACACTTGATTTATAGGTAGATCACATGTAACTAACCCATTAGCCAACCCTAGTCCTCGAAAGGTACCAACAGTGCATGTTTTGCAGGTCTCCTCACAGAATCCTAAGTTAGCTAATTAGCTCCATCTGTGTATCTTTTAAAATGTGTCAGTGATTAATGAGTGCAGCTGTGCAGCAGCTAGGTTGTCTGGAAAATGTGAACTGTTGGTAGCTCTCGAGGGCTAGGGTTGGCTACCACTGTTCTAAGGCATTCCACAACACATCAGATAACGGATTCAGTATGAAATCCCGGCGGGCGGGATCTCGGCGTTCAAAATCCCGACGCCGGAATCCCGACCGCCGAAATCCAGACAAGGGGGGGACGTGGATCGCCCCCCCCCCCCTTGCGGGCTCGCTGCGCTCGCCACGCAGCGGGCCCGGTGCCTCGCTACGCTCGGCACGCTAATTTATTCTCCCTCCAGGGGTGTCGTGGATACCCACGGGGGGAGAAAGTGTCGGGATTTCGGCGGTCGGGATTCTGAACGCCGGGATCCCGACCGCCGGGATTTTAACTGCATCCCCAGATAACAATCACTAATTTCAACCAAATAACATGTGTTAGGCCTATATATACACTGGCTTGATGCTATGTACTTGGGAATGTAGATCTACAGTGTGTCCAGGTGCAAGGTAAGGTTCTACATGGTTTATTTAGATATTTGTACAAAGTTTAATTTTAGAATCATCATTTTGGCTAAAGGTTTTAACATATCACACTCACTTTGTGCACTAAATAATTGTTTGCATAAAGCAATCATGTTGCTCGGCGATGCAATGGTTTCGCCGTTTATTTGTGGCACATAAACACTGTTCATATAAATATGATCAATAAAGTTAATACCAAATAACACTCTTACCAACCAATCACAGGACATGATTGTTTTTAATGCGCCATAGCTAATATGGCTTCCTACCAAAGAGCAGCACCTTTCACAACTGCTGAGCTCAGGGGCAGATTGTCCCTGGCGGGAAACCGGGTATTTTCCCGGTGGGCGGACCAAAACACGTTAAAACAGGCTGCTCTCCCTCTTGGCTGGGATGCGGACCGCACGACCACGATGCCAGCGGTTAGCGGCCGCATCCACAGCTGATTGCCAGAACAAATATGGCCACTGCAGCCAAGCAGCGCGGCTATGACAGGGGTCACAAAAGCATTGGGGGGACTGCTGTGCATGCGTGGCCGCCGCAAACCCTCCCACGGTTGTTTGAATCAGTGATGATCCCGACCCTTACTTTCCCCAGAAGGAGCAGGTAGCGCGGCATGGGCGGCGGGCAAAGCGGCAGATTAAAGCAGCCGCAGGTCTTGTAAAATTGACAGGGTGACTCAGCCAGTCAAGGAGAGAGGATGCAGTACAAGAAAATGTGTGCTGCTGCCGAATCTGTCACTGTGTCACTCTGTGAGGCAGCAGCAGTGACAGTCAGCAGCTACAAAAACATCCTTTCACCCACCAACAACCCCCCTCCCCTCTGTCCTGAAAAGGGGGACAGAGCTACGGTCAGTTGGGGGCGGAGCTACAGACGGCTGGGGGGCGGGGCTATGCGGACCTAGCCAGAACAGAACTGCAAGAAATCAGAGATGGGGATCTGCTACCTACCCATATTTTTAGGAGATTGTGAGTGGGGAGGACAGTAAGATAAAATGAGTGTGGGCTTAGATGTGCACTCCCAGGGTCCTATTGTTCCTAATGTCCAGCATCCCCCCTCACGCTTGCCTGTGGAACACACCTATTTCTCCCAGTTCATCCGCAGCATCGGGTCACTGGCGGGTGGCAGTCAGAACTGCGTTACTTGCCTACCGCTGCCCACCCAGGTTGATCGCAGTGGCTGCTGCTACAGTGCTACTGCGCATTTGGGATTTGCCTTCACATTACTGTGCATCATGACGGTATGACATCACATGCCGCGCACGGCTGCACAACCACCTGCACTCCCGCCCGCTCTTATACTGCGCAAAGCCTGACGCCAGCGCCGAAGAGGTAGAGGCACAGCAAGAGGCAGCATTCCTTTTAGGAGGAGAATAAGTGTAATCCCCCAATCTACAAGTATGTAATCCCCACTGGCAATGAACATGTAACGCCGCTGGCAATGAACATGTAATGCCCCCTGGAAATTAACATTTAATCCCCCATAGCAGCGAGCATCGAACTCCCCCAGGCAACAAACATGTAATCCTTTGTGGTAACGAGCATGTAATCCCACTGTGGAAATGATCATGTAACTCCCCCTGTCTAGGAGCATGTTACTCCCCCTGTCAACAAGCATTTATCTCCCCCTGGCAATGAGCATGTAATCCACCATTGCAAGGAGCATGTAAACTCTGGCATCATGAAAGAAACCCCTGGCAACAAGCATGGATCCCCTGGTAACAAGAATGTAACCCCTGGCAATGAGCATATAACCCTTGGTATTGAGCAAGAAACCCCTGGCAACAAGCATGTAGGTAAGCAGCACTTATGTGGCATAATGTGTAATAGGCATTATGGCTTGTGGCATAATATGTAATGGGCATTAAGGTGTGTGGCATGATGTGTAATGGGCATTACGGTGTGACATAATGTGTAATGGGCATTACGGTGTGGCATAATGTGTAAGGGCCATTATGGTATGTGGCATAATATGTAATGGGCATTACAGTGTGTGGTTTAATGTGTAAGGGGCATTAGAGTCTGTGGCATAATATGTAATGTACACTATGGTGTGTGGTATAATGTGTAAAAAGCATTAAGGTGTGTGGCATAATATGTAAAGGGAATTACAGTGTGCACTATAATATGCAATGGGGATTATGGTGTGTGACAATGTGTGATGGGCATTACGATATGTGTAATCCTGGCGCAGTGCATATAAGGGGCTTTTCCAGGCACAGTGTGTCAAAGGGGCTCTAGCTGGCACAGTATGCCTAATGAGCTCCAGCTGGTGCAATGTGTAAAAGTGGCAGTATTGTGTGGTGTACTGTGAACAATGGATACCACTGCGTGGTGTAATGTAAATTGGTACTATTATGTAGCCACGCCCCTTCACCGTGAAGCCATGCCCTAATTTTTGACATGTGACTTTGATGCACACTTTGGCGTGTGTGTGGTCGACAGGGGGGGCACCAATTCCTTTTCTGGCATAGCGTACCAAAATGTCTAGTTCTGGCACTGCTGTTACTGGGACATTATGTGTATAAGAGGGACTACTACAACAGGCATTATACAACTTTCAGCCGGTCTCTTTGAGAAGTATGCGAGGGCACAAAGTTACAGTTTGCAGCGGGGGGGGGGGGGGGCGCTGAACAGACAACTTTTTTATCAAGGTGCTAGTGATAAAAAAGCCTGTGGGCTTTGAAACGTCGGCAAACCCCTACCTGCTGTCACCTGTTTCTTTCTGTGTGCTGCCGCACCACAAGCTTCTACATTTAGAGTGGTGACATTTGTCATCATATTTTTGGAGGGCACCGGACTAATATTTATTATATATGGGCTGCAATACCCACCATTTCCAGGAGTGCCACCTCAGGAACTAATGTATACATATTTATATGCAGTAGTGATCAGGCGGCACTCAAAGACTTTTAGGCAAAGCAAACGTGTATTTCAGACAGCAAACACTTCAACGTTTCGGGGAGAGTTTCCCTCCATCCTGATGAAGGGGAAACTTTCCCCCGAAACGTTGAAGTGTTTGCTGTCTGAAATACATATTTTGCTTTGCCTAAAAGTTTTCGAGTACCGCCTGATCAGTACTGCATGTTACCAGGGTCCACCTTCAAGTTACAAACACACAAAAAATTAACATACCTTTTATACCCGCTCACCTTGCCGCTTTGCTGGAGAGGCCACCCGCTGCAGGGGGGGAATGCCCTTCCACCTCACATCAGTGTAGATGACGTCACACTGGCAGACGTGAGGAGGAAGGTCACCCCCCCCCCCCGTGCCGCAGGCGACCTCTCCAGCAAAGCAGCAAGGGAAGCAGGTATAAAGGTCTGTTAATTTTATGTGTTTTGTAACTTGATAAAGGTTTGCATATAAACTGAAACATTGTTATACGACCTCTGATTGTGAGCTTATTATTTCCGAGTGCCACACCGCTGGTCATATATTGGAATTTTGGTGAGGGCATCGGAGCTGTGTTGCTATTATTTCATTGGGAGTGCCAGAACCAGAGCCTTATATATTCTATAGTGGTACACATAGGTATACAGTAAGATTCCAGATTTTGATAAAGCTCTTACTTTTGAGAAGAGAGCATTCTTCCCCAACAACAGAACCCGCCTCTCAGCAGACCCCGCCCCCATTCGGGCTGCTTCCAGAAATTTCCCGGGCTGGTTTTCTATCCCAATCCGCCCCTGGCTGAGCTGATCGCCCTAGTCTCCGTAATGGAGCGGAGGCTGGGCCGTGTGTCTCTAACCGGGACAAGCGCCAGACGTACGTTGCTGCCCGGCGCAGGATCTTCGCCCGCACACATGTGCGGAGGAGCGTCGCCCAGCTGGAGAGGCGATCTGCAGAGGCGCCAGCCAGAGCTTCTCCAGCGTTTGAGGCGCTGGATAGAGAGATTTAAGTTTTTCCGCTATAAACACATAATTGCCAGTGTATGCATTAGTTTTCACATTATAACTAAACTAATTCAATGAGGTTAAGTGGGTGTCAATGAGGTTTAAATGGCATATACTATATGTGTGATACTTCCTTATTGACATGCAGTCATGTGGATATAATACTGTATGTAGTTGTATATGAATATGGAATTTGCTATAAAATTTTATGTCCCTTCATTTTCACTCATCCATTGCTCTATTGTATCATATTTACACAGCACAGGAAAGAGCAGCACAGGCCCAAGAGGAGGAGGCCCACTCCCAATCCCCTACCCACTCCCAATCCCCTACCCACTCCCAATCCCCTACCAACTCCCAAACCCATACCCACTCCCAATCCCCTACCAACTCCCAAACCCAGTGCCAGATTAGGGTCTAAATGGGCCTGGAGCTGAAAATTATCAAGGGCCTATTATGCGCAATAAAAGGGGTTGTGGCCAGCACCTAATAATGTGGGGGGCATGACCAGTGTTTAGGTGGTCTGCTCATGGGTGTGTCTCTATTTGTGTAAATACTTTCAACTAATTATATATGCCTGGAAAAAGCAGGGGGCTGGCATAGGAAAAATGCAGGGAGATACAGTATTGGCGGAAGCGGTACATCTGTCAGACCAGACTTAGGTATACAGTCATTAGGTCGACCCCGGAAGGTCGACTGGCCCCAAGGTCGACAGGGTTAAAGGTTGACATCGGTCAAGGTCGACCTGATTTAAGGTCGACATGGCCCAAGGTCGACATGGGTTTAGGTCAACAGTCATTAGGTCGACATGAGTTTTTCACTGTGTTTTGACCCGAATGTCGACACAGTCGACATGGACACAGTTGGAGTTGAACCTTAGCCCCTTGCATCGCTCGCTATGCTTCGGGCACACTATTTTACTCTCCCACCACGCCCTAGTGGATGGTAGGGCATGAAATACTGCCTGTCGGCACGTCGGCTCAAATAACAGTAAAGAACCTATTTCGACCTAATAACTGTCGACCTAAACCCATGTCGGCATTGGGCCATGTCGACCTTAAGTCATGTCGACCTTGACCCATGTCGACCTTTAACCCTGTCGACCTTGGGGCCAGTCGACCTTCCGGGGTCGACCTAATGACTGTCGACCTAATTGTGGTCTGACAGATTACCGTTTCCCGTATTGGCAGGTGCCCTCCAAAGGTGCACCCACAGGATGCCAATGGCCTAACATACTTGCGGGGTGAGGCGGCACTCCAGTCATAAAAAAAAACTGAAAGCCAAAACTTGGTAGACAACATTTCAGCACCTTTTATGTGGTCACCTTAGTTTAACACACCATACACCCCTTATACAAATCATGCAACACAATAGTAACCCCCTTATACTGTACTTGCCTCTTACAAATTATGCCACATGGAATGAGTTAAGATTCACACTATGGCACAAGGATTGAGTCAAAATTCACGTTATGCCACACAGATTAAATCAAAATTCACATTTTGCCACGTGGATTGAGCCAAAATACACACTATAACAAACAATATGCTTCATAAACAGGGGCATTGCATGAGAAATACGCACTTTAAAAATGTGCACCATAATGCCCATTACATGTTAAGCCACACACCGTAATGTCCATTATGTATTATGGATAAAGAAAACAAAGAAAGGATGTCCTGTGTCGGTGCACCAAGATAGGAAAAGAATAAAATCTAACTTTTATTATTACATTTAAGAACTGCGAGATAAAAACATACAATTACAGAAAAGGGTGGGATGTGACACTCTTTAAAACTAAGGTGGAAGGCTGATGTTTGTAGTGGAATATAATATATGTACTGTTTTCACTTGGAACCATGTGCTAGTGGTCCGTACAGAGGATAGCCTGTTCGGGCCAAGTACTGGTATTGGTGGCACGAGCAGGTTGGTCAACCTCTTTATTGGGTGCTCTGTTAACCAGAATATCGCTAGTATCAATTAGTTGTTAGGACGTGGTGGCACAGCTGGTAGGGGTTGGCATTCACTATGAATGTTAGGCCAGTATTAGGCCAGTGAAATACCTTCCGTAACCACCGTCCTTAATGCTAAACGCCCCCTGTGAGCACACTCTGTCAGATCGCAACTTTTGCTCCCATTGGCTGCAACGCTTGCCTAGTAAGGGAGTCTATGTGCTGTTCTGGAGGGGCCCAGGATTGTTTCACTGTGCCAGTCCAGTGGAGTCGCCTCCAAAAGGACCTAGCTGGTGGCAGTAAAAGCCTTTAGAAGGGCTAAGGCGATAGCGCACAGGTTCAACAATAAATGCATCAATATGAAAATAAACAAACAACTACAATCATCTGCCCACGCATAGCTAGCCGGCACGCGCTTCGCAGAGGCCAACCTGCCTGAGTGACTACAAGGGTTTATATACCATAAGTGCTATAGTATGCTCCAATCACGGGGTGTCTCAGTGGACGAGCCCCTGGGAGGTTTGGCGGGAAAAATACACCCTATCATACAGCCCGCTATCTGGCCGGCCCCTGTATGGTGTCCCAAATGTTCAAGCATTGCGTCACGTAGTCATAGTTACCGCTGTCTCGTGTGCCCCGAGATGGGCGCACCTCTGACGTGCATCTGTACTGTTAGTGCGGTTGTCATGGTTGCCATGCAGAGTGTATTCAGAGGCGGGCACATCTATGACGTGCGCCCGCTCTGGTCCACTCGCATTACTCTACGTGTAATGTTGTCTCTTGGTTGTCATGGTTACCCCTCGGTATCTTGTTACGTGGTGTGCCGGAGCAACTCTGTCGTGCGTCCACTCCAATCAAATCACGTTCTTTTGTGTAGCGTCGGGTTCCCATGGTTACATTATCCGGCTTGTTGTGAAACGCCACCTTATCGCTAACACACACTCCAGGTCAAAAACTACTCCTTATATTATTCTCATAATACTTATATTATCCCAAAATCCGTCCTGATGAGTTAAGGAAACAAAATACCATTCTATAATATTACTAAGGTAAGTGAGGTGAGAGAATACTCTCTGAATACATAGTGTGAATGAGCACATTGGTGATCCTGATATAAAGGACAAGGTGTGTGCCCTTATATTGGTAGAATACATGTGACAATAAAAGAAAAAACGTCAATCATGTGTCTAATGGTGTGACTTATTCTACTGTCACCACCAACTATATATGTGATGAGGCGTCTCGAATAAATGGATGCCTGCCCAGGTAAGTGAAAACAAGTGTTACACGGCAAAATACAACATTATTAACAACTGTGAAAAACGGTGCTAGGTATATAGCCAAGTGTATGTGATCAGTGTCAGTGACTGGTATTGACAATACCACACTTCATACGTTGGATCATAAAGATACGGATCACAATCATTAGGAAGAATAAACAAAGAAAATCTGGGTTGAAAGCCTACGGTATGCTAAGAGTCAAAATTGGGATTAGAAGAGGTAAAATGGATATGGAGCTACTGAGACAGGAAACCAGACTCATCTTTTTGATGGGTACCATGTAGGGATGCCAATCCCGGGGCATTTTTTCAATCCCGGATTTCGGGATTGAAAAATGCTCAATCCCGGGATTCTCGGGATCCCGGGATTGGCATCCCTAAAAGAAAAACATGCCCTGTCCACCCGTATAATCAACATGGCGGGGGGGGGGGGGGGGGGTGGACATGGTCGGGCGGGCGGGCATGGACATGGGGGGTGGGCGGTTATCGACATGGGCGGGCGGGTATCGACGCGGGCGGGTATCGACATGGGCGGGAGGGCGGGCGGGTATCGACATGGGCGGGCGGGCGGTCGGACAGAGCAGCGCTGCGGGGGGTGCCTGCTGCAGCCCCGCAGATTACCTTACATAGGCGGGCTGCAGTGGGGCACATAGCGCTGCTGCGGACGCTGCGGGGAGGTCAGTGCGGCCGGAAGCAGTCACCTGTGATAGGCTGCTGTGGCCTGCGCAGCGTGACAGTCAGAGGTCACGCTGCGCAGGCCGCACGCCGGGGTTGGGAACAGCCGGGCAGCTTCTGAGCGGGTGCTCAGAAGCTGCTCGGCATTAGACTGCGCGTGCGCAGTCTAATCCCGAAATCCCGGGATTGGATACTCCAATCCCGGGATTGAAATCCCGGACATTTTGGGGCCAAATCCCGGGATCCCGCCGATCCCGATCCCGGGATTGGCCACCCTAGTACCATGTCACCAGAAGGCCTCAATGAGGAAAATAGCTACTCAGCATACCTATAATCTTTGATTAATCTTTCAGGAAATGCATCAATATATCTTCATTCATGTACCATGCATCTTTTATTATGTATGTCAAAACACCGACCTTCCCATGACACAATACCATTGTGATACTTCATTTTATTTAGAAATGGTAACCTCTGAACCCTAACATACCTTATCTCACCTTTTTCGTGCATATGTAAACTTTATGGCACACCTGTCACATTACTCTCCTCCTCAGATATTCCACCTTTTTCAGACAACTTTCAGATCCTAACACACCTCATTTTTCTTCTCTCATACTTACATTGCAGTTTACTTTGCCACATGATTCTTCGGTTTAGACACCTGTCCTCACAGACAGCATATTAAAATATAATTTTCTTTGTTTATTCTTCCTAATGATTGTGATCCGTATCTTTATGATCCAACGTGTGAAGTGTGGTATTGTCAATACCAGTCACTGACACTGATCACATACACTTGGCTATATACCTAGCACCGTTTTTCACAGTTGTTATTAATGTTGTATTTTGCCGTGTAACACTTGTTTTCACTTACCTGGGCAGGCATCCATTTATTCGAGACGCCTCATCACATATATAGTTGGTGGTGACAGTAGAATAAGTCACACCATTAGACACATGATTGACGTTTTTTATTTTATTGTCACATGTATTCTACCAATATAAGGGCACACACCTTGTCCTTTATATCAGGATCACCAATGTGCTCATTCACACTATGTATTCAGAGAGTATTCTCTCACCTCACTTACCTTAGTAATATTATAGAATGGTATTTTGTTTCCTTAACTCATCAGGACGGTTTTTGGGATAATATAAGTATTATGAGAATAATATAAGGAGTAGTTTTTGACCTGGAATGTGTGTTAGTGATAAGGTGGCGTTTCACAACAAGCCGGATAATGTAACCATGGGAACCCGACGCTACACAAAAGAACGTGATTTGATTGGAGCGGACGCACGACAGAGTTGCGCCGGCACACCACGTAACAAGATACCGAGGGGTAACCATGACAACCAAGAGACAACATTACACGTAGAGTAATGCGAGTGGACCAGAGCGGGCGCACGTCATAGATGTGCCCGTCTCTGAATACACTCTGCATGGCAACCATGACAACCGCACTAACAGTACAGATGCACGTCAGAGGTGCGCCCGTCTCGGGCACACGAGACAGCGGTAACTATGACTACGTGATGCAATGCTTGAACATTTGGGACACCATACAGGGGCCGGCCAGATAGCGGGCTGTATGATAGGATGTATTTTTCCCGCCAAACCTCCCGGGGGCTCGTCCACTGAGACACCCCGTGATTGGAGCATACTATAGCACTTATGGTATATAAACCCTTGTAGTCACTCAGGCAGGTTGGCCCTGAGGAAGCTGAAATCTGCGAAGCGCGTGCCGGCTAGCGGTGCGCGGGCAGATGATTGTAGTTGTTTGTTTATTTTCATATTGATGCATTTATTGTTGAACCTGTGCGCTATCGCCTTAGCCCTTCTAAGGGCTTTCACTGCCACCAGCTAGGTCCTTTTGGAGGCGACTCCACTGGACTGGCACAGTGAAACAATCCTGGGGCCCTCCAGAACAGCACATAGACTCCCTTACTAGGCAAGCGTTGCAGCCAATGGGAGCAAAAGTTGCGATCTGACAGAGTGTGCTCACAGGGGGCGTTTAGCATTAAGGACGGTGGTTACGGAAGGTATTTCACTGGCCTAATATTCATAGTGAATGCCAACCCCTACCAGCTGTGCCACCACGTCCTAACAACTAATTGATACTAGCGATATTCTGGTTAACAGAGCACCCAATAAAGAGGTTGACCAACCTGCTCGTGCCACCAATACCAGTACTTGGCCCGAACAGGCTATCCTCTGTACGGACCACTAGCACATGGTTCCAAGTGAAAACAGTACATATATTATATTCCACTACAAACATCAGCCTTCCACCTTAGTTTTAAAGAGTGTCACATCCCACCCTTTTCTGTAATTGTATGTTTTTATCTCGCAGTTCTTAAATGTAATAATAAAAGTTAGATTTTATTCTTTTCCTATCTTGGTGCACCGACACAGGACATCCTTTCTTTGTTTTCTTTATCTGTTCAACTCATGTCCGAGGTAGCACACCCCCATATGCACTACTGAATTGTCCTGAACATTGTAATTCAGGGGGTCCTCTCTGTATATTATTGTGTCTTGTGCGACCCACGAAACCTCTCCCATCCCTCCCATTATGTATTATGCCAAAAACCATAATGCCTATTAAAAATTATGCTACATAAGTGCTGCTTACCTATATGCTCTTTGCCAGGGGTTCCATGCTCAGTGTCATGTGGGATTGCATGCTCATTGCTAAGGGGGAATACATGCTTGCGGTAACTGGGGGACAGCCACCACAGGGCAGAAATGACAGCCATTGACAGTCGGGCAGAGAGCAGGGGGCTGCCCGGCTGTATTCAGAGCAATGCAGGTCTCGGCTATTTGAAAGAACCAGAAAATGCAGGGATTTACCCGCCTGGGCCCTTTTACACCAGCCTAGTCCCTGCATTTTCTGGTGTGTGGAGGAGATAAAACTACCCCTCCCCCCTTAAAACAACCAGCTTTATCTTCAGAACCAACTGACCCATTTACATTTCGGCTTTAAATGATTTTCAAATTATTTTGGTCCTGTGAAACTGGGCCGTTTGGTTTCAGTGAAATCTGTCCTCAAAAAACAGGAACAGCCATGAAATTACAATTAAGAAATTAAAAAGATCGGTTTACCCGCAATATCTCTAGAACCAATGAACCCATATGGACCAGCCTGGTATCAGATTAGAGGCTCAGCTATTTGGGTTAGACTGAGATCAACCTCGAGCTTCTGTGATGCCGTTGGAACAGGGTGGGGGTCGGAATTAGCGGGTCCCATGTGGTAAATATTGGGAAATTGTTCCAGTTTTGCCTGACGGTATCTCCGGTTCCCGGGGGCTAGCGACACAGGGCCGGACTCGTTGGAAAGCCCTGGCCCTCAACTATAAAATGGGCCTATTTGGAGAGTTGGCCTGGAGCTGTAGCTCCATCAGGCCCATTGTTAATCCGGCTCTGCCCAAACTCATACCCACTCCCAATCCCCTACCCACTCCCAAACCCATACCTATGACCACTCCCCTACCCACTCCCAAACCTCTTCCTTCAGCCTCCCTTCACCACCCACCTACCCTCCTCCAATCGAAACCCCACTCCCACCACCCAACTACCCTCCACCTACCACCCAGGCTGAACAAATGGTAGCAGAGGTTGGAGAAAGTGGTAAGTATACATTATGCCTCATGTATTTGATTAGTGGTATGTGTTATGTATTTTTAATTACACTATGGACTATGGCATAAATGGAGAATTGTAATCCAGGGTAGGTGCAGAAAACAAAAATAACAAACAAGGCCATAATGTATCCATTAGCCTGTTGGATATACATTTTAAAACCCTGATGATATTAGCCTTCACCAGCAGCAGCAACATCACACATAGGTTAGTATGGATTACAGAAAGGACAGGAATGAGAACCACAACTTTACCACATTGCATTGACGTAGTGTATATATTATATTTATGAAAAAAGGGAAGAATTTATAATGGTAGTAGCTTTACACTACATTGCTGACTGTTACGGCTTGTCAAGTTTAACAGCGGTTCAAGTGTAGGTGGGATTTTTAAACAAACATTGTAAATTTCTGGTATAAGTAACAGCGGTACTTGTTTGCTAGCACGGCCACAATCGCGGGCATCGGGTGTCATTTTTAGTGGTATACGACGCGACCGACGCGATGCCCCCGATTTTCCCATTGAAATGCATAGAAAAAAGTCAAATTCACGTCGGTCGCGTCGTATGCGGCTAAAAAAGGCTTAAATGGTCCAGACGCGATGCCCACGATTTCCCCATAGGAAACAATGTTAAATGGCTCAATGTACCCGCGATGCCCCCGATTTCTCATAGGGAACAATGTTAAATACCTCAATTTCACCAAATCATCATAGGGAACAATGGTAAATGGGCCAGAAAGCCCCCAAAAACCCCCAGAACAGTGAAATGACCCCCCAAAAGTAGTTTACGCCACCCCACGATCAACGCGAACCCAAAGCGTGGCGAGCGCAGCGAGCCCGCGAGGGGCGGCGGTACGCGTCCTCCGACCTTTTCATACCCCCACTATCCACGTCGGCGTGGAGTTGAGAATAGAATAGTGTGGCGAGCCCGAAGCGTGGCGAGCGCAGCGAGCCCCGCGAGGGGACGCGGATACCTTCACAGGTAAACGCGTCCCTTTGCGGGCTTCACAGGTATCCGCGTACCCTCGCGGGGCTCGCTGCGCTCGCCTCGCTGCGCTCGCCACACTATTCTATTCTCAACTCCACGCGGACGTGGATAGTGGGGGTATGAAAAGGTCGGAGGACGCGTACCGCCGCCCCTCGCGGGCTCGCTGCGCTCGCCACGCTTCGGGTTCGCGTTCATCGTGGGGTGGCGTAAAATACTTTTGGGGGACATTTAACTGTTCAAGGGTGTTTTGGGGGTTTATTGCCCATTTAACATTGTTCCCTATGATGATTTGGGTAAATTGACCCATTTAACATTGTTTCCTATGGGAAATCGGGGGCATCGCGGCTAAATTGAGGCATTCAAACATTGTTCCCTATGGGGAAATCGCGGGCATCGCGTCGCGACCATCGCACCCGATTTTTTAGTGCTTGCGATGGCCGCGATGCCCCCGATTTTTCCTCACGATGCCCACGATCATGATCGTTGTGGCCGTGCTAGGAAACAGCTTTTATACAGTAAAACACTGTGTGTGTGTCACCATCATAGTAGTTTGTTTAATGTTGAAAGCAGTAGCCTATGTAATTGTGTGTATCTATGATTGGTTCTGATGTAGGTAATTTGACATATTTTATGTATCACAATTAATAATGTATACATGAATATCAAAAGTAATGTTGAACCCCCTTTCACATGCCAACAGATTACCAGAGACAAGTCCATGAGGGCGCCCGAGGTGCACTGAGCAGAATGAGGGAGCACCTGCTCATGCTCTCCCAAGACCTGCAGGACCTGACGGACCTCCTAATTTAAATTTATGTTAATTTTTGTTACAAATAAACAGTTGATGACAGTTAGAAGTTGTCTGAGTGTTTTGTTTAATTGTACAGAATATGTGTACATTGTGTAATATATTTATGGCACTTGCAAAAGGTAGATACTGTATAGAGATGTGTGTTTGCATAAAGTGTAATAAAGTGACGGGTAATGAATAAATGGTGTTGAAGGTGTGGTGGTGTGTGTGTGTTTGCACAACAATCTAGACCAATTCATTGCATGACACAAAATTTTAATATTTTTCATAAAAATAAAGTTAGCCGGTCTGCATAATGATGTATACACACACATACTGTGTTTTAAACTGTAGGTATTTGACATTTATTATGTGTAAATCACAATTTGACCTTTTACAATTATTGCATTTGCCTTGAAATTAACAAATAGTATGCATACATAAAACACAGGTAAAGGGGCAACAATGAAGTTTTCAACTTAACATGATGTAAGGCAGGGGCTGGCTGGCAACTTTTAGCCTGGGAGGATAACATAAGAGAGTGCCCTGGAGTGATATAGGGGGCGGGATGCACCAAGCAGTAATGGTACATCCTGCCAGGGCGGATTGGCCTGCCGGGAAACCGGGCCATTTCCCGGTGGGCCGGCCCGTAAATGACATGAAGAGGCTGCCTTGTCCTCTGGGAGGGCCGCGGACCGACTGACCGCGATCTCAGCGGTTAGCGGCCGCGGCCGCAGCACTTTACCCACAGTAAACATGGCCGCGGCCGGCCGTATCAGTGACAGAGTAAACATGGCCGCGGGAGAGCTGCTGCGCATGCGCGGGCTTACGCAGCTCCTCCCGCGGCTCTTGAGAGTGTAAGTCCGTAGGAGCCTGCCCTGCTCACATGATCCCCAGCAGCAGCGCAGGAGTATTTTGCGTGCTGGGGATCAACAGGGCGGCACTGGCAGCAGAACAAGGCGGGTGCCACGATCTGAGGTCACTAAGCTGAGGTACTTTAAAACTATAAAATAATGTGTGGCTGGCAAAAGTGAACAAATATATGTGTGTTCCTATGTATATTTATATATATATATATATATATATTATATATATATATATATATATATATATATACACACACACACACACCACACATATAATATGTGTGTGTGTGTATATATATATATATATATATATACACACACATATAATATGTGTGTGTGTGTGTGTATATATGTATATATATATATATATACATACATACATACATACACACACACACACACACACACACACACACACACACACACACACACACCAATATAATATGTGTGTGTGTGTGTGTATGGGAAGCCAATCCCGGAGCATTTTTTCAATCCCGGATTTCGGATTGAAAAATGCCCAGTCCCGGGATCCCGGGATTGGCTTCCCTAATTTAAAAAACGCACCATGGCCGCTCCACATATTTACTTACATGTGGGGTGGGGGTGGCGGTGCGGCGGGGTGTGTGGGTGGGCAGCCGGCCGGGTGTCTGTGGAGCCGGGCAGCCGGGTGTGTTGGTGGGCTTCAGGGGATCCGGCGGGTGGATGGGCTGGAGCCGGCGGGTCGATGGGCAGGGAGCCGGCCTGGAGGGTGAGTGGATAGGCGGGTAGCGGCTAGCGGGGCGGGCAGCGAGCCGGGGGGGGGGGGCGGTATTCTGGGGAGCCAGCCGGGTTGGTGGGCGGGGGCGAACGCTTGCTGCACAGAGCCACACTGGCTCTGTGCTGCTGCTTGGCCTGCGCAGCGTGACCTCTGTACTCATCACGCTGCGCAGGGATGCACTGCCGGGGAAGGGAGAAGCCGGGCAGCGCCTGAGCACACGCTCAGACGCTGGCCGGCATTAGACTCCAATCCCGGGATTGAAATCCCGGCAA